>NC_046156.1:68415203-68662703 GCF_011064425.1 Rattus rattus | reverse complement strand
TCAGCTGGCAGCCATTGAGACAGGTCTCCCTCGCGCTGGCGCCCTGTCCTTCCTGTCCACGGCCTCAGTCAGTGCTTTGGACAAGGACAAAGTGACACAGCACCACTTCAGCAGCATTGTTTAGGGTTTGGATTTTTTCTTAATTATTGTGCCATTAATAGAGACAAAGCCATATTCTAATGGTTAGCATTCTTTCAGACATAAGCTGATGGGTTGTTTTGTATGTGTAGACCAGTTAGTCTAGGCCGTATGTAATTTTAATCTTGTTCTTTTAGTAGACTTTAGACCAGCCAGCTAATTTTTCAGAAAAGGTCTGTCATAATTATTAAGAAAATGTATTGGGCTTCTGTTTGTTTATTTTTTGTTTTTAGGAAGAATGTCTTTAATGATCCCCTGTGTAGTAAAATCTTCATATGTATAGAGATTTTTCGTGTTACTAAAAACTATACCACAATCGTGAGGGCCTTTCTTGGTAAAAGCAAAAGTATAAATTATTACCATTCTGAAATTAGAAATGTAATATCTCCCCCAAATTATCTGAATTGAATAGCTTAGGTAGTAAATTTTATTTTCCATTAATAACTTACATCTCAAAAATAGAGCGTGCTTATTATATGCAAAATAAGAGATTTTCTTTACAATCTCCTAAATTGTCAGTAATTCTCCTGCTCAGAAACAACCAAAACAGTAATTTTAAATATTTAATTTTTTAATGTAAAATTGGCAGTTAGACCCATTCTTAATGTATGCCTGTGTGTCTGAGACCGTGAGTGCTGGCAAGTGTCTAATCTGCCACATGAATGTGCCATGATTCTTTTACGAGTGTTAATTTGAATAGTGACATGCTTTGACTATGTGTATATAAAAATGTTTTAATCTTACTATGCACAGATTTAAGGATGTAGAATTACTTGGTAAAGAATTAACTTTATTCTGTTCTTAGTGGATAGTAGTGAGTCGTTTTCCAGAAAATTGTACCAATTTTAAAATACCACAGGGCTCAACCTTACTATAAAATATACAGATAATCCCAAGCCTGTTTATTCTTACGTAAACATTTATGGACATTGTTTAGGTGATGTGTGTTCCCATGTTTCCATTAAGTACATATCATCATACTCCATGAAGAGGACATGAAAATAAATCCCAAATTATTTGTTCGTAGAGATCATTGTGGAAAAGGACCTTCGCCAGAGACTCGTCATTTGTATTGTGTCCAACTGTGTGGATTTTCTACTCCTCCTGTAGCTGTGTTTCTGTGTCCTTGTTCAAATAGATTGTCCACATGTGTGACTTTAAGAATGTATTTCTGATTCAACATTGTCTGATCATTGCTGGTCTTCTCATGGATGTCTTGGTTTTTATGTCACATTATACTCTTACACTCCTGGATTTTAGTGAGATATTTTTACAGTATTAATGGCGGCCTCTCCCAAAGTGTACTGCTATTAATAATCTCCACTAGAGAGGCCTTCTCATGCTAGCAGCAGCAGCTGCCAGAGACACTTGCCTGTTTCTTACCAGTGTTACTCAGGTCACATCTGTCATAGCTTTGCCCATTAGACACTTTCTAGGCTTACCCTTCTTCCCCCTCTCTGTTGAGTTCCATTCTTGCCAGGATTAACTTTTGATCACAGTTTGAGCAAGTCTTCTTGTTTAAGATGCCTTGGTTGCCAACCACAATTCAGTGTCTGTTTCCAGAACCTTCAGCTGAATGTATAAACATACATGAGTATCTCTTTAGCAGGCGTAACATTTTAACACACATCAACCCCTTTGTGTTACCTGTGGATCTCTGTCTCCATGTTCTTCCAAGACCTCACAGTGGAGTCTGCCTGGCTGGCTCACCTTCCTCCAGGCGCCGTGCTTCTTTCTGCCCTAGTGGTCCTCACTGTCACACCCTAGTGTACATGTTCTACCGTTGCCCTTGGCCTGGTTTGGGCTGTTCAGTGGTGCCGTGTGACACTTTGTAGAAGCACTTGGTGGCTTCAGTTAGGCTGTCAACTCTTAGATCACAGCTGACTCCAGCACTTTTTATGCTGCAAGTGATACGTAGGAGAAAACTAGTATACATATTTGCATAACTGGTTTGTTGAAAGTTGGAAATTTCTTCTAGGAGTTTTTGTACCCTTAGCATGGCATGTTTTTGTTTACTGTGTTTTAAAATGAATATGCAGCTGTGATTTTGAATATTTCATTTTCTAAATTTAACCAAACTCAGATACAGTTTGACACTTAATTTTAAAAGTAATTACTACTTACCAATTTTGAAAGTGAAGGCAAAACAAATACGCAGTGTAGTCGTTTAGGAGGCATGGGGGCTTGAAAATGTCAAGAAAAGGCTAAAAGAGAAAAAGCCTATTACTTGGAAGACGAAGGAGATCAGTATTGTGGTAGGAGCGTTGCTTACCATATAGCACCATGCAGTTTAAAGTCCTGCCAGTCTTTTCCTTCCTGAGCACTTTGTACACACATGATCATATAGAGTAGAAATCACAGGTTTCCTGGGAAACTGTAGTCTCTAATATGCAACGCTCTGGCTATAAATAGAAGCTCCTATACAGGGCTATGCAAAAATTTAAAACAAATAAACAAACAAAACCCTACAACCTTTTAAGCATCTTCCCTCTGCTGTAAAACTTAAAACCTTTGTAATGCAAAAGGGGAGATGCCTAAGTAGGCTGCTATACAAAGAGGGGCCCCCAACAGTCAAGACTTCCGATAGCTTTGTTTTCAGACCGCTGACCTGAGGATGGTAGGGGCTGTGAACTGTGGCTTGTGTTTACTCCTTGTTTCTTTATGTTAATTCTGCTGCTGCCCATAGCCACATGCATTGTGCCGGTAAACACAGAATACCCAAAACCAAGTTGAGCTTTTCTCTAACCTTTGGATTAAACAGGACTAGAGAGAATTCTTTGATCTTCCGGAGCTTAGATTCTAGTTTAAGGAGCCCACAGATAAATACTCTTACAGATGCTGGTGTTTTGATGACAAGGTAAGGTAATGAAAGTGTCTAATTTGGTATGCAGATACGCAGATGAGACACTACTTTTAAGTATTTCTTAAAAAAAAAAAAAACCCTCATATAGTACGTAAGCTAACCTCATGAAGTAGGTTGAGTTATATTATTCCTCCTTACATGTATGAGAGGTCTGAAGCATCGAGGGTTTAAGAACTTGTCTTACAACTAGGAGATAAGTAATTACTTCTGGGTGAGGTAGTCAGGCTGCAGGACTAGTATGTTAGTCAACCTAATCACAGTAGACAGAATTTTCATTGGACTACTGCTAGTACCACTTAGATCTTGTCTTTGCTGTGATATTAGTACTAATGCACACCCAAACACAGAGTACATGGAACAGAATGAGAACTTTGAATGGACCGCGCCATAAACTGTGTCATCCTTACATTCTTCACATACGATGATCTCAGTATGTAATTACAACAGTGCTTTCTGGACATTTTGTTATCAGGTCTTACTGGTATTGGAGTTTGCTTCCTTTGTTAAATCTAAGCATAAAGCAAATTAAATGAGCACATGTACAAGTCTACAGCCACACTGAGGGAACACCGATCCCTGTCTTCTTACCCATAACAGGCTGTACAGACCATAAGGAGCCTTAATACCAACGGGCAGGGTACTCACACCTCTAACTTGCATTTTAAGAAATGAGTCGAACGTCGAGACTTGCAGAGTGAGCAGCAAATTAAAAATACTCTAAAAATAAACCTGGAAGTAAGTTCCTGGCAGTTCTTGTTTGAAATAAATCTGCACCATCTCTTGCCCGCATACCAGAAATCTATCAAGTCCTATAAACTAAGACTTAAAGGACTTAAAGTTGATGCATGATGGCCTCCTTCAATACTTCTCTAAGTGATTATTTTGCTGCAAAAATAATTTAATGTTGTAGAGTTTTTAATATGTAGTTTATGTGCTGCATTACCTTTCTAAAGTTCAAAATGCACACATATGAATGCAGCTGTCTTCAAAGTTAGAGAACCAAGTCTGTTGAGATGTAGCATTCATAGCTACCATTTATATATAAAGATTGAAGACACTTGGAGGTTTCAGGACTGTTTAAATCTCTTAAATCTCTCTGTATATATGAATTTAAAGCATGCATTGCATGGATAAACACCTAAATTCTATTACCCCGTTACAGATAAGTCAGTGTAATATAATGACAGTTTGCAGTTTAAATATTTTCATCAGTGATTAAGATACGGCAGATGGATACATTAAATGATGGGAAAGAACCCCAACCACATTTGAAGGTCTGTGCACATTAAAATAGAGCAAAGCTAAATTAAGTTTAACCTTCCATTACAGATTATGTCTGTTCTCTGTGCATTTTGCTAGTATTGTAGATGGATAAGACAGAGTGGCTTCCTGTAAGGAGACCACCGATGGCCTTTCTGTCTCTTGAGAGACGTATCTCCTGTTATCGTTCTATAGTCATGTCAGAAAACTCGAAGAACAAGCTGGGTACTGTGCACATACCTATAATGCCAGCACAGGAAGACTAAGACTGGAAGATGTATGAGCTCAATTCAACCTGGGCTGCATAGTGGGACCCCATCTCAAACAGAAACAAAACCATAGGCACATGATTTTATTCATCAAATAGGTATTAAACAAGCAAGATAATCATTATAGTTACAGGATGCCAAAATACAGTGTGTCAGCAGACACTTTTATTTTTACTTTTAATGATTTATTATGCACTTAAAGTGTGTGTGTGTGTGTGTGTGTGTGTGTGTGTGTGTGTGTGTGTGTGTGTGTGTGTGTGTGTGTACGTACGTGTATGCAGGGCTCCACAGAGGCCAGACGTATTGGATCGCCTAGAACTGGAGTTACAGGGTGTTGTGAGCTACCTAATCCTGAGTGCTTAGACACAAACTCAGGTCCTCTGCAGGCCCAGTACATTACCCTTCGCTGAGGAGCCATCTCCTAGCCCTCTTATATCATACACTTCTATTTTAAAATTAGTTGGTGATAATTTATGTTAAAGTTCCTTTATAAGTATACACACGTACATGGATAAACACACTTTGAATTGTTGTAGCCCTTAGTAAAATATATAATCTGTTTGTTCTCAGAAATCCTAGTACAGAAAATACAGTTTGAATTCTCTTAAAGAATATACATGATTCCCTTTTTATAACATGTTTTTATAACAAGACTTTTGTTTGAGAGTCTTTAATGTTCTATTAGTCACATCCCAGTGGTTTGCTTCTGAATTATTCCTGGGTCAAATTGAGTTCTCTGCTCTCCCTCTGACTGACTGCGAAAAGTTACAGAAGTTAACTGTCTCTAACACACCAACCAGTTAAGTAAAGATAGAAATAATCTAGGAGTTTTTGAAATGTAATAACAATCACCTATCTGAGATAAATCAATGTAAGCCTAAAGAAACCCAGGGCAGAACAGGTTAAATACTAATCCTAAAAGTACGTGGGCAGTTAGCACGTGTGTTTCAGGTTGTGATATCTTTGTATGATGACATTGGGTTCTGTTTTGAGAAGAAAAAAAAAAATAGAAATGTTGAATGACACTCTGTTACCTTAAATTTCCTCCTTACTGGTCTTGAATGTGGAAATTGAAATTTGTTATTCCTGTGCTTATTTACATTTTTGTGCGTGGGTGGTTCATAAAAATAGTTCACTGGTGAGCAGTTTAAGCCTACAGCTTTTCAGCCATGCACAGAAGTCTTTAGCGGTTTAGATTTAAAACGTCACTGTTGCTACTACAGTGAACATGTAGGGGCAGCATTGCACCGTTTTTGTAAATCTTGTCTGAATTTGAGGATTTTAAGCTGTTGCAGTTCCAGGCTTGTTCTTGGACAGATGATAACAATATATCTCACTGTTAAATGCACGGTTGCACCTGCTTTATGAAGTCCAAATCAGGTTCTTATATGGATTATGCAAAACTCTTGTTTTACAGAAACTCAGCCTTAATTTATATTTGAAGTCAAGGAATATGTTGTTAATTAAAAGAGTAAATTCACCTGTAGTTAGACAACAAAATGTAACTAATTCATGAAAATTTGCAAACTACTAAAATCAGTGCAGTTTGCTTTTAACTGCTTTAGAAGAACTTTTAAGAATGTGAGGGAATTTTTTTTGTCAACTTGTCAAGCAAACAAAACAGATTAATATATTGTCTTACTTTAAGATTCTTTAATTGATATTAACTATTTTTCAATATTAAAGTAATGAGATTATTACAAACTTTGTAACAGATTTTTGTAGGTTTTTTTCTTGACTCTCACTAAGAGAGAGCTGAGCAGTTGTTTTCCATCTATTACTTCGTTGTTCAATGCTTCCTGTGAACTGAGAACCACTTGACACACTGAGAATCAACAGTGAACAAAACAAAGTCAGGCTTCAGTGTTGGCTCATGCCAGAACTGCAGAGAGAGGAAGTGTGTGGATGATGGCGCTGTCCAAACCTGGGTGTGAGCTCGTTCTTACCCTTTCCTTTACTGAGTGAGCCTTAGTAAGTCAGCCTAGTGAATGGACAGAGTAGTACCTCCTCCTCCTCCTCCTCCTCCTCGTAGGGTTGCTGTATGGCCAAACAAAAGAGTCCATAGGAAGTGTGGCTCTGTAACGAGAGCTCACTGTCCTCAAGCCTATGTGGCTAAAGAGTGGGGTCAGTTCTCAATAGCAATATATCTTACTTTTACTTCTGATATGTTAATAATTTTTATTATTTCTAGATTTGTTGTTTTGAATATTTTTAAATTGTGAAAGAAATGCACAGCATCCATTTTGAATAGTCAGTTGTTTTCTAGTTTGCTGAATGACTGGTAATGATTGCCTATAGAAAGTTGATGTGGCTTGGGTCCACTCGCATTATGTAGATTCATTCAGTGTGACTACCCTGTGTAAAAATTAACCCCATTATGTCTATATCAATGAGAGTGATAGGTGACATCTTTGTATTTTGTTTGCAGATTCCCACATGTTTAGAGTTAAGTGTGTTGGCTCGGAACCCATTAAGTAGAATTTTTACAAGTGCTAAGTAAGAATTGAAGACAGTTTATTGGTTCATGTGTTCTGTCGTTTCCGTCACTGTCTCCTGTCAGTCCCTTCCATTTATGATTTTAAATTCTGAAACTCTTTCTCTTTCTTCAGCCCCTCAAATTCAGTAATTAAGAAGTGGAACACACTTGCTGGCATCTTTGAAAATGGTCTGATCAAAGCGGTGCTCGTTACTGGGTAGGGAGAGACTAAAGCATTGGCAGAACTCAGCCTCATATGTCAGCGAATGTAAACAGTTAGGCCTTTCTTTGCTATACTGTGGTTTTCTCATTCTTTTATATTTTAGTCGTATAGGAGCCATGCTTTAGCATGCGTACATGTATGAAGCCCTACACATACTTACATGTATGAAGCCCTACAGATGAAGCCTAAGCATTATTCTAGTCTACGCTCTGTTTAATAGCTTATCAGCCGTGTTCCTGCTGCAACTGCTTCCCGGAGGGAAGTGTTGTTCTGCTGTTTCACATTAGCTTTGTTATCATGCAGTATTTCTCAGCTGCTCACACATTACCATACAGCTGGTGTGCAGACGAGGGGGAAGCAGGCAGAAGTTGTACTGGCTACAAGAATAAGAAGCTCTTTTGCAGATGGGGTGCTGGCAGATGGGGCAGTGTTTGAGCAGGTTTTACTAATGACAGAGTGTGTTAAAAATCATTCTGAGAAAGTCCAAGGTCATGGTCATGAATTTAGAGCTTTCGGGGTTCTCAGCTTTGTGCAGAGCAGACCTTTTGAGAGTTCTAATTAATAAGCATGTGATGAATGGTAAGCAGCAACTCCCAGAAGCATCTGATGAGTTTTTCTTCATTTTAGTGTATTTTATCTTTCACTAACATGATCTAAGAAGCATTGATCCTACCAGTTAGTGTCTCTTACTAGTTTGTGCTGTCATAATTTTAAATTTATTAAAAATTTCAAGCTATATACAAAAGCATATGCTTTGAAAAATATAGTAGCATTCAGTTTTGCTATATAATGTTAAACAGTTAGACCAAACGGCAGAAGAATTAGAAATCCGTGGGTCTGCTATTGAGTGTTCGGAAGATTAAGTTGAAGTGCGTGACACATAAAGTTAGACAGAAACGGTGTGTATGAACAGGGTGTGTCTTTTGTTAAAAAAATCTGTGCTTAATTTTTCATACCCTTAGAAATGTAAGAGGTCGAATTGAAATAACTGCCAGTACTTACTTTTTAAAGCCAGATGAGGGAGCACACAGCTGTAACATCAGGACTTGGGAGGCCGAAGCGGTTTGATGCTGCTCTCTGCTGCATAGTGAATACCAGGCTGGCTAGGACAGTGAACTGAGACTGAAGAAAAGTAACAACAAAAGTTTTTCGGTGGCTTCTTACTCCTTTTGTCCCTTTTAATTAACTGCAGATTTTTATATATCATTTTTCAGTGGAACATGATTGACAAGAACGGCTAAAGCAGAATGCAGCTGTGCAGTCGTATGGAGAATATGCAGTGTCCCCTTTAATTTTAATGCACATAGAACTCTTACTTTGTTAATGGAGATTAAATAATGTAAACGCACATTACATATAAAATATAGATAACTAATCTCAAGGTTTGTGGTCACAACATATTTGCTTATAAACTTTCATGCTTCTATTTTATTTTATGTCTTTGATTAGTAGAGGCACAAAATTCTGCTAGTGCCTGTAAATAAATAAGTAAGTCTGTATGAGATTTCAGGAAATGTTACACTGTTAAACACTGTTTAACAGTTATACTTCTTCCCTATAAACGCTGTTAGAGTATGTTCTGTTTATAGCGAAGGTTTGTATTCAGTTGGCTTTTTAAAGTTTCCAGCCACCCCACTGAATCTCATCACATATCAATTTGTATTTCTGAGACACATAACTATTCTCTAGTGAGAAAATAGATGAAAGATAAAATTATAAATAACATATATTAGAATACATTAAATAGCCAACACTTAAAATTCTTTCTGTAGGTCTGTATTTATTTGGTAGAATATATGTTACAATGCCAGTAGCCTCTTGTCAGTATTTTTGTTGATGGGCCATTTGTACCAGAAGTTTGGGAAGAGCTAAGATAATGCAAGCATCAGCTGTGGTCACTGCTGCCAGTGCAGCTCCCATTCTCATTGGGAGTACGGATGGATCAGTAATGTGTCACACTGCCTAGGTTCCAGCTTCACTGTGGGTGACAGCTTTGGACCGGGGAGAAGTGCGCTCTGTACAGATGACTTAACAGTTCCTCTTCAGTGCAGACCTGAGTTTCAGAGCCAGTTGGTACATAGTACTTCCTTGTAGGATATCTGGGAATCGTCCGTGCTCCTCCTCTCCTGTCTCCTAGAAAGCAGAAACAATCAAACAGCAGACAAAACAATCCTTGTTATGTCGTTTGTCTTCTAGCCTTCCTTGATACTTGTTTCTGTCATCTGCCACCAGTGTGTCCTATCAGTTTTGTGTCCAGACACCTCAACTGTTAATCCCTGTGTACTTGTTACTACCCAGCTAGTCCAAGCCGCCATTGCTTCTTGCTTGTCCAGTAACACATCCTTCTTGGGGCCTGCCCATATCCTCTTCCAGTCTCTTCACCTTCCCTCAACCTTGCATTCAGAATCATTTTTCAGGAAAGGTTATCTGATTACATCCTGCTTTACTGAAATCCAATATTAACTTTTCTTTGCTTTATGTTAAAATAAAAATTCTTTACAAAGTTTTGCATGATGTAGTTCTTGCTTATTTTTTCTGCCCTTGTTCTTATGACTGTCCCCTGACCCTTGATCCAGCTGAGTTCAGCCAATAGCTGTCTCTGAACCCCTGGACTAGATGGAACCTTAACATACGCTTTCTTCATGCAGCATGCAGTGTAGTAGTTTTAGGCCCCCTTTCTTTCTTTTCCTTCCTTTTTTCCTTCCTTTCCTCCTTTCTCTCTCTCTCTCTCTCTCTCTCTCTCTCTCTCTCTCTCTCTCTCTCTCTCTCTCTCTCTTCCTGCTTTATTATTGTCTTTCTCACCTGCCAACAGTATAATCTCAAGCAATGAAAGCCAATATTTAATTATCTAATACAGAGTAGGCAATAAAATGAATACACACTGAATGAATGAGAATGTTTGTTGGAAATTAAAATAGCCATATAAGTCTATTGATAAAAATTATGCAGCCTAGCAGAATAGAGGTAGAGACAGGCAGGATAATAACATTGGTTTAACTTACAGAGACACATTACTAACAAATGATGTTTGCCTGGATCAAATTGACATCTATTAAATATGGTTTGCCCCTAGAAAAAGGATTTATGTGATAAATCTAGGGCCAGAGCTAGGTGTGATGATGTTTAGTACTGAGAGAGAGAGAGAGAGAGAGATCATGAGTTCCAAGCCAGCCTGAAGGACATAGCATGCTCCAGGCCAACTTAGGCCGCACAGTGAAACCTTGGAGGTGGGTAGGTGCAGGGGAGGAGGGAAACAAACACAAAGAGATGGCCACATTATCTCCTGTGCTTATACTTAATGTCCTTTGTGAGGCCATGAGGAAGTCCTGTGAATCTGTGTGTGCTACTTCTAAGTCTGATATTGTTAGATTGTATCTGAAACTGAAAATATTTAGTATCAGATGAGTTACAATCTCCAAGAGTATTTAGACTGAATGGTGTTGATGAATAGCACTTCAAGCTATTTTCTTTGGTTCAATAGTAGGGTTTGTCACTTCTGTCAGTTGCTCTTGGGCTTCAGATCATTTTAGTAAGGATGAAAAGCCTTGTAGCTTCCTTGAAAGGGTATTTCACTGGAGATCTTCTGTGTGTCCTGGTCTCAACTATCCCTTCAGTATTTCCCTAGAGAATAAAGTCTAGGACTATGAAGGAATGAGGTAGGACATAAGTTCTTCAAAGGGCTGGGGACAGTAGGCAAGAGCACCTGCTGCTCTTGCAGAGAGCCTGGATCCAGTTTTTAGCAGCCTCATCTGGTGGCTTACAACCACCTGTAACCAACATTAGTGGATCCGACACCTTCTTGTGGCATCCACAGATGCATACATGCACATGGTGCACATAGAAATGAGCAGGTGCACACACACAGGAGCACACACACACACACGGAAAATAAATAACATTTTAGGTTTTTTAAAGTTCTTAAAGGAATTAGAAAAAGGATGCAAACTTAATGTGCTATGAGCAATTTTAGACTTTCTTCCTCGGCTCACTAGTGACTACCCAGTCTTAATATACGTAATACTAAGGATAAAGGAAGTTCTTCTTAGCAAGGGGACATTGGCAGTTGTGTATCAACCCTTGTCTTGCTTCTTTGGTAAATTCATACATGCAGTGTGTCAGGGAACACATTCAGCTACCTGGTAGCTAGTTTTTTTCTCTTTGCCTGCCTTGACTTTGGTGCAGATTTCATTCACATATGACACCTTCGCATGCTGACACAGATCAGAAAACATCCTAGAATATCTGAACTACCAGTATGTCTTGCCTCAATTTAGAGAACTCTATTTCATTCTATAATTGGAGGCCAAGATCTGGTTCTACTCCCATATTTTTCTGGCCCTGGGGAAATTAGTGAACCCTTGGCCTTTTCCCTCATATAAAATAGGGATTATCATCATAGCACCTTCTTCATCAGGCTGTTGTACAATTTTCATGACCCAGTGAATAAAAGCAGCTGGAAGAGGCTTGGTGAGCTCTCTTCCCAGTGTGCATCATTTCCCTAAAAGTGCATCTGTGATTGAATAGTTACTTATTCAGACTCAGAAGAACATACATGATAGCCTCTTCCACTGTGGCACTGAAATCATATTAACATCTAGTGACTGTTCTCCCTTTATTGTTTTAGAATGAAATATTATCACATGCCTAACTATGTGTTGTCCTATGAGCTGAGGAATATTATTTATTAATTACACCTATGTCTTCTTTTATTGACCAATCTCCTCCTCTTTGTGTGTTGGGGGAGGTCTCCTAAAATGGAGACTGTTACACCCTGACCAGCTTTGCGTCTTGGTTTGCTTAACGTCTAGGTGTCTAGAGTTTTGCTACCCTGGGCTCAGTACTCTCTCAAATGTGGTAGATGTTTAAAAAGGAAAAAAACCTTAATCTCTCCTTAGTTTCCTACCTTCTCCTTCATGTTTAGAGCATAAGAACCCATTACATGACTCGAATGTTTTTGGCTGCAATTGATCATATTGCAGTGGAGTTTAGGGATAAAGGATTACTATGTAAATTATTCCCAGTTATCACCTTTTTCTGTGCTACCTGTGTATAAACAATGTAGTGATTTCACAAAATAAAGGTTTTGAAATGAGTAGATTAGTGGAGGCAAATATAACTTGGCCTGGCAAAATCTGTTCATTGCAATTGCAAAAAACAGTGAAAATGTTTTAGAAAAAACATTTAATTTAATCTTTGCTAATGGTGTTATAATCGTGTTGATGATCAAGTTTTCATTTAATTTGAAATAAAAGAAAGGTTTAACATGAAGAAGAAATTATTTAAGACCTGACAAATACATAAACAAATGATTTTAAGATTATATTGAAGTTTAATATCTTTTTGATAGTTTTAAGTTTGAATTTTAACTACATCTAATATATGTATATATATACATATATATATGATTATTTTTCTTCTAAAATTCACACATACTGTCCTGCAAACTTAAATTTGTGAAAATTTTAAAATTTTAGTTTTCAAAAGTTCCAGCCATCCTTCTCGTCCAGATCCAGGCAGGTCTCAGTTCGTCCACAGCACCTGCCCCTCATTTCCCTTCCATTCTACGCCTCCATGTGGAAAACTGGATACCATTCCAGAAGAAAAAATCTTTGAAGTTAGGTATCAAATATGACAACATTTAGTTTTTAGATATTTGGGGTCCTCAAGGATTTATTGGTAGATATCTTTAGAGCATACTAATTTTTTAAAGTGAATAAGCAAAATGACTTTATAACAAAAGATTATGTGTAACTCTACTAATGGCTTGTCCATATCCAGCAATATGCTTTTATATTCAGATTGTCTTTAGAATCTCCTGAGCAGGCAAGGGATTTTGTAAACATTTTGCTCCTCATAATTCTTGCAATTTGTTAAATTATATACCCAGTAACTGCTTTAAATGTAAATTGGTGCTTTTTATATGAGTATTTAGCACCTTTCTTTCTTTTTAAACATAGTGGGGTGATCACTGGGTTCTTCCGTGCTCACTGGACAGAACATTAGATGCTTGAATACTTGGAAGAGCAAGTAAGAATGTTCGTTAAGAGACTGCTCTGAGGTACATTCCCAAAAGGCTGGTGGTGTTTTGTTTATCAGCCTGCAACCAATGTAGAGTAGGTGTTCAGTGTTTCTAACTATGTGAAGTAAGTTTATATTCCAAGGCATTATTCATATTATTCATGATTAGGGTTTCAAATTTCCTTAACAGGCCAGCTAAGGTCAAAAAAAAAAAAAAAAAAAAAAAAGAGGGGACATCGAATAAACCTATGTATTGTTATTTTAAAGTTATTTAGATAATTGCTGAGTTGGTGGAAAGAAATGCCTGTTTCTAAAAGTTCATTGTTTGAATCTGACTTTATATTTACCCACCAAATATTGTCATCTAAATACAATTGTCAAAGTCAGTTCAGCCAACCATAGCAAATCAGAGAGATCTGATGACTACTTGTTGGCCACGCCAGGGTAAGCATGCTTTGGTGAAGGTCTCCTTTAACTTGGAGGTTCTGCAGTTATACTCTGTGTTCTTTAATGGTCACACAGAATAGTTCATGATGAAATGTCCATTCAGCTCCAGTAACTGAAACTAAGTGCATCTTTTATTGTAATAGACATTTGCTAAAACAAATACTGGCAGATACCGTAATACTCATTGGATATGAGTCAGTTGCTCTTTTAAAAAGTAAATTATCAAACATAGAAGTCAGATGAGAAGGGAGAAAACAGAAGAGCAGTGAGGTAAGGGCTGTAATGGTGGAACAGAAGTGAGTTAGTAAAACCTCAAATGGTGCTTTACAAGTGGTACACAATACTTGGGGGTTGGGGTGAGTAGGTTACCTGTTCTTCAGTTCTCTTCTTGGTCCAAGTTTGGTGGACTTTGAAATAGATGCTCGATTTGAGAGCTGGTTTCAGGGGGTGGCAAATCAAGATAGAGTGAAGGAGTGATTATATGGACCAGCTGAGAACAAGTCAAATACTTTTATACTTTTTACCATGTCTCTCCATGTGGGTATGTGCACATGTGCCTGACGGTGAATGGAGGGCAGAAGTCAACGTTGGGCAGCTCTCCACCTTAGTTTTTGAGGCACAGCCTCTCACTGAGTCTAATGCTGATTTGGCTAAGCACTCTGGGCAGCAAGCTCAGGCATCTTCCGGGCTTCACCCTCTTTCCCTAACCCCAGAGTTACAGATAGGCACAGTCCCACTTTGCCTGTCTTTTATGTAGGTGTTGTGATCCAATCTCAGGCCAGTGCTTGTATAGCAGAGACCCTATTGTGTCTCTCATTTCTAAACGTAATGATTGTTTCGAGAGTGATCTTCAACTTTACATTGCTGAGAATACATAAAGAATACGGGCAGACATTATACAGGGAAATTGTGTTAAATCATTCCATTTTAGAAGCCTTTTAATGATTCACAGTGCACTTTCAAAGTCTTGATAGTGGTCTGCAAAATCCTTCACGTTCTGACCTTGACCTTTTACCATTGCTTCAGCCTAGACAAATTGGTCCTATCCTTGGTGAACCTGAACTTGGGCTCAACCCTGTCGTTTTGGCTGAAAAGTTGTCTCCTAGGTGGCACCATTCCAAATTACTCCATCCTTGTAACTGTTCTCATAGCACCATGCTCTGTGTCCTAGAGCTGATATGAACTTCCTGTGTTCATTTCCTAGTATGTTTCTCTTCTTACTCCTACTGAACATATACATTACTTCCAAGTACATTGCTCGTGCATACACAAATGGGTGCTCAAAAATGCATCAAGCTTGTTTATTTTTTAACAGGTAAGGAGAAAACGGGAAAGCTTACAGAGCCATTTAGATTGCCACCATTTAATATTTTTATATTTAGGTTTTTCTTCCCTCTTCCTAAAGGGACCAATATTGAACTTCAAAGTAGCCCTTCTCCAGTTTGATCCATAATAAACAGTAGTAAGGTATGTGTTTTAGAAAGAAACGAGTTCAGGGGTGTAGAAGGGAGAGGTACGGGGTTAAGGGCTGACAGTGGGACAGGATGAAAAATTTCAAAATAAACTATGCATTTATGAATAATAAGGGTCCTGTTAGTGGAAATGGTGGAGTCATGTCCCTCTCTGCCTCCCTGAGATGTATTGAGGAGTACAGCATTTAATAATGGTTGAGAAGTTTCTCTGCAGCATTCTCCCACTACTCTGTATTCAGGATTCAAGAGTGCAACTTGCGTGTATGTATCCGTTTGGGGATGACTGTATGTTGAAACAGAAAGACAATGTTTCCAACTAAAATGAAACAAACAAAATCCAGTGCAGTCCTCATGCCTACTTATACATTTCTATAAGTTCTCCTTGCACAGAAAGGCTTGTGGGCTCCTTCCATGACTTAAGGTAGATTGGTTAATAAGTCAAAGAGTGCTGTAACCTCAACATTAGGTAATGAGTCAGGCGATGGGGCAGTGCGTGGTTCCCCTGTAATGAGCCCTCTAAGAGCAGTGATGGGAAGTCTTACCTCACCCATTATTAGTTTTAAGGTTAGTAATGGCTGTAATTTCACATTTTGGTTCACAGAGAGGGGACCTATTTCCTCCCCAGCATCTGGAACCTTTATTTTCTTGGGGAAGAAGTTTATTATAATGTTTTTTTTTGTCCTTAGTAGCATTAGTGGCATTTTGTAGAGATTGGGGTCTATCTATGTGTGTGATCATCTCTTCACTGATTACTTAATTATTTGTCTTAACGGAAGAGTTTTAACCTAGCTCTTTCGGCTGTCTGCCGTCCTTTCCGCATCGCCACCTGCCTCAGATTTCCTACCACAACAGAAGCATGCTCGTAATGACCGTGGTGACCAGTGCTCTGAGCTGATTGAAGCTAACTTGTAGTTTGTTTTCATCATTATTATCTGAAAACAGCACCTTTTTTTTTAAAAAAAGGCAATGTCTGATTTTTAGCTCAGCTTGGCCCACCACCTATGTAATGGGAACTAAAAAGAGATACTGAGCTCTGGCAACAGATCCCACATCCTGTCAGGACACCCCGTTCTAACCGTTGGCCCCGGTTAATGGCAGTCACCATTTGTAGGGTACTTACTACCTGTTGGACGTTCAGAGAGTCCTCACAGTTCCTAGGATATGTAAGTTTCTGAGTAATGCTATGAACTCACGTGCCATGTGGGGGCACACTGGTGTCTCACGTTCGTCCCCACACACAGCAAGGTTAGATTAGATGGCTTCCAGGCCACTCCAGGCTTCCTGCTCTGCAAGAGTTTTTGTTGGTTCAATAGGTAAAATACTACTTTTATTTCTTAGCTTTTAGCTTTTTTAGATGCCCAAACTCTTTGTCATGACTAATTGCTAATTTAAGAAATTAGCTCCAGAAATTTAAACACCTTGTAAATGAATACAAGATTGGTATTCACACACAAGACTTCACATACATGAAAACTTTTTTTCAAATATGTTTGGACTCTGTAGCCAGCCCCAATAAATATAGAAGTGGATGAAGAAAATAGGAGAGCAAATTGGGCTATAAGCCCTACATTGAAGGAAAATTAATTTCATCTTTACTGTGTATTATTTACTATTTTGTTTTTTCTAAAGTCAACCTTTTCTATTTTCATGACATTTTCTTTACTGAAAATTTAAGAGTAAGTTTACAATGCAGTTTCAAAGGGAAGCAACTAGTAACACATACATTTAAGGCACTGGTATTATATTTTAGATCTGAAGCATGAGATGGAGAAATGTAATCCTTGTTGGTAATTGAGGGTAGCCTGCGAGGATTGTCGTTAGCCTGGTGCACATGTGTTGACTGTGCTGTGAAATATGCTGACCTCATACCAAATCCCTGACAGTTCTACAGAAATATAAATCCTGGAAAGGAAAAGAAAACTTCTCTCTTTATTTTCTTCTGTGACTGTGCCAAATGGAACTCTTTCATTATTGTGTGTAGGTTCTGAATGTGTGAACCTTTGTATCTTTGTACATTCACATACATGTGCGTATTATAATATTTGCATTGACGTTGTGATTGATCATGTCAAATTACCAGAGGCTGCATCTGTGTAAAGAGAATTTTTAGATAGTTTGAACTTGAAGAAAAAAAATAAAGAAAATGCTACTTTAACAGTTTCAATTAGTTAAATGAAAAATTTAAAGTCTGAGCTTTATGTTCATTTACAGTGTGATTTACTGTGGATACAATTTTCATATGTTATAAAATCTTTTTGTGTTTTTCAGTTTTATTTTAAATTGCGTATTGTGTTTTAATGTTGGGTAGTTATACATTAATATGGTAGTGTTGGTTGTATGTTGGTTTCATGTTTAGTTGGAGGGTATTTTGGAAAACTAGAGTTCAATATTTTTTAGAACTAATTTTATTATGGGTTCTAAAAGCTCTGTCCCTCCCCATCTCCATCCCTACCCTTCTCTCCCTCTCCTCTCTCTCTCCCTCCCTCTCCCCCCCCTCTGTGTGTGTGTGTGTGTGTGTGTGTGTGTGTATGTGTGTCCTTGTTCTTTCTTATTTTACTATGCATTTAGTAGAAAAAGAGAAAGTCTTATATTTTATCCTATCCCGTGCCTGACACACTGTAAAGCTGGCCAGTTCTGTGAGTGGGACATAGCCTACCAAACCCTTGCTCGCTGCAGCAGGACGTGAGTGGATGCTGAGCTGCACACCCTCCTTCCGGTCTGATAACCTGCAGGAGAACACTTCCTTGACTCGCCACTTTTAGTTGGGAGCCTTTCCATATGAACTTACATCTTTGAACATTAATGACTGTGAGTTAGTAAAATTTCAAAAAGTTTGCTGCAGCCTCCACATGCTTGGCATTCTTTTCTTTGATGTGAAAATGTGAACTGTCTCTGATGTAATTGTGCTCAGGGCAAGACAGCTAACTGTGGTAGGTGGTTTCCCGTTTCTTCCCAGAGTAGAGTTGTCATGATTACACAATCACTGACACACAAATACAAACACGTCTTACTGTTATAAGATAGACATGTGTTTTTAATGTCAGCAAGGTAACTAAGAAAGCAATGCTCTCCAACCAACCATGTTACCATAAACATTGAAATACCAAGTATAATACATAGGAAGACACACATACTCTAAATATTCATATGCGTGCATTACCAAATTATGCTTATGGCTGCCTCTGCTTGCTTGTGTGGGCAGTGGTTTAAAACTGTTTTTCGTTATATAAATGTTTTTCTGGATATCCTACAAATAAACTTGAGTGAGGTATGAACCTTCTGGGACTAATTATCAGAGAGAAAGTTGTACAAAGATAATGTTAGGTTGTTGTGGCAGAAGAATCCAAGACTGGTTGGCTAGTAATGACGTGAGCAGTAATTGTGTGTTGTAAAGAAGCCAGGAGCCTGAAGGTAACGGCAAGGAGGGTAGGTGGGGACCTCATGTGCACACTTCACCATCAGAAGACTGGGTTTGTTTCTGTATTTAACCACCAAGGTGGTTCCAGCCATTTGCCCAGACTGAGTTCTCTGCTTAGACCAGCTGTGGGTAACCATTCTGTGCCATTATCTCCCAGAGGCTTGGGCTCTGGGGCAAAACACCCTGTGCTGCTTACTTCAGGAGCCAGTGTCCACTTGTATACACCCAACTCAAAAGCTTGCTAAGAGGTTTTAATTAAATAATGCTTATAGATTGCTAGTACATGGAATGTTTTTAAAGAATGGGGAAATTATTGCCTGACCAGAATTACATGAGAATTTATTTTATTGTAATGACAACCTATTTACTGTGTTGAGATATTCTAACATTTTATATAAAGGACATCAGTATTTACTTAGCTATAGTAGAAACCCACCAGCTAATCATTTTGATGAACTTACTACTTGATGTTATAGCATAAGACATAAAATACAAAATAAGCTTAGAGTTACATAGAGCATAGGCTAATTTAAAGTTCCCATATTTCTGTCCATCCAGGTCTAGTATAGATAGAAAAAAGTATTTAAAATATATTACTAAAACACCTAAATATGATTTGTGCTTGAGACCACCTATAAGCTACGGCAGCCAGGAATCAGATGATGTGGGTCTTTGCGTCGCTTGGTTCATATGTAGAGCCTGGTAGTAAGAAGATACAGCCTGATTTCCACTGACCATACTTAAAGAGTGCTGGGGAAATTTTCATTTTTACTTTGTTACTTAGAAATCTGATTAGAAAATTGGCTAACTAGTTTTGCTTGGCTAGTTCTTCACAGTTAAATTAGCATTGTAAATTAAGTATTGGGAGAATTGTTTAAATACTTGGTAAATGGGAGTCATCATTAGTAATTATAACCAGATATATTTTTCACTTAAAGGGCTAACTTAATGGAAGCCACTCCTAAGTGATCACCTTGATAGATGAAGGAAATATGAAGGTATAGACTTCCTGATGTATCCTTTTGATAAAGTTTTTTTTTTTTTTTTTTCTATTTTTTCGGAGCTGGAGACCGAACCCAGGGCCTTGTGCTTGCTAGGCAAGCGCTCTACCACTGAGCTAAACCCCCAACCCCTTGATAAAGTTTTATGAGCAAGTTTTCTTGTAACTTTATGGCCATAAGTAGCAGCCATGTAACCATGAGAATTCCTTTGAATACATAGAATAAAGGTATTTCTACCCGTAGCCTCACTAAGCTTACCCAATACACATTCTGCAAGAGATTCCAGCTACTGGCTAATACTCCTCAGGAGCCAGGAACAAGCAAGAACTCCATATTTGCTGGGGGTTTCCTCCCAAATTATGAATCATACTTAATAAGGGTCTGTATATTTTCCCAAATATTGGACCCCCCCTCCCCAAGCAAGAAGTTTTAATTTGAAAAGAACTTCCCTTTGCAGAGGACAAATTGATTGCTAGGAAAAATAACTTTTGTGGAGCATGTACGTACATACGGTACCTGATGGGGGGTGATGTAAGAACTAGGTAAATGTTTGAGAAGATAATAGACAGCAGAACATAATTTCTAGGAGAGAATCCAAGATGTGCATATTCATAAAATTTACATGTGAAAGTAAACAGTATGCATTGAATGTCATGCTTATAACGGTAAACATTTCAAAAATTGATATTTCATGTAATATTCTATTACCATGCAGAACTATTAAAATATATTGTTCAAATAGTAGGGATCTTTTTTCTGAAGAGACTAAGTACTCTGAATAACTATAGGCACATAGCTTACTTGTAATGAAGACCATTAGTAGGGAGGATAGGAGTCAATTAACCGGGCCCTTGATAATAGCTTTCTTATCCAAGGAGTCTGTCTTATCACCACCTCCAAGGGCAGTTCTGTAGCAAGCTGCAAGATGAATACCTAAATTTGTACAATATTCATTCTAAGAGAAAGGTTGCCTTTAGGCAAAGTTAGTTTCTTTATTATTATATAAAATCCCCTTTTAATGCTAAGCAATGTGCATGTCACAGTCATTTTTGAGATAAAAGTCCACTACCTCCTGTTGACCCAGGGTGGACGAATGTTGGGATTCCTGAGCGAGCACGGAGCACATGGAGAAGTAGCGTTTAGACAAACATACATAAGGTGGAAGTGGTTCATTTTTAAGGGTAACCCTCCTTGTTCCTGAGAATCACAGGCAGTTATCCTGAAAACTATATTTTAGAAGAATGTATGGTAAAGCATAAGAAATATTTTCCCTAAATCTTAATATAAGAGACATGCAGGTGAAATACATCTTTTATTACATAATTTCTGTAAAAGAACCTTTATGCTCCAAACTGGTTTACTTTGCTGTCAGTTCCCCCAGGAATATTTAATTTTGCCCTTTGGAATTGCCCATATCACACTGCCCCAGCTACTTGAAGAATAGCCAGCCTCTGCCAAGTCTATCCAGTAGGATGACAGTTAATGAAAGTAGCCTGCTTTGCCTCTGTTGGGGGTGGGGGTTACCCAAATACATTTCATTTCCAAAATGTTTCTTTTTGGAAGGACTTATTTGTGGTAATGCTGATTGCTGTTTAAATCTTGTCAAAAATGTGGCTTTTACAAAACACAAAAATAATCTCCTGAAAGTTTGGAAGGGGAGAGGGGCTGTGGTGTGGGGGCGGTCTCTGCTGCCCACGTCCGCCCTCTGTTCAGTGCGTTGTGTGCTTACGGGCTCCCTGGAGCAGATCACCATATAATTGATGTGCAGTCTGCATTGCTGAACCCTGGACTGCACCATTCTGTGTTCAAGGGAAGATGTAATCTGATCCCTCTGCTGCTGAGGGAGGAATCTGTTCAGTCAAGGCTTTGACAGGGCATAGTCTCCTCCAATAATCTTGTGGGTTCTCGCTCATTATTCCGGAGTTCTCCTCAGTGGAGCTGCATGCGTGTGTGCGTCCTGAGCAGCGTTCTGGTTCTGAGCTGCGTCTGCTGGTGCTGGGGAGTTTTGCTGCCGGTTCCGCTGCCTAATCTTCCTTTTCTGGCGTGCCTGAGCATGTCCACGTTAGAATCTGTGACATACCTACCTGAAAAGGGGTTATATTGTCAGAGACTGCCAAGCAGCCGGACACACGGGGGCACAGAATCCCTGAAGGGGAAAAATACAGAAAATATGGGTTTCTACGGCACATTAAAAATGATTTTTTACAAAGTAAGTAATCTGTTTTCTTCCTGTGCTGTGTGGTTGTGTGTGTGTGCGTGTGCGTCTGCCTGGGAAGGAAAATCTGTCTCATCAGAGATGGCTGCAGTATCCTCTAATTCTGGTGGTGCGTGGATGTCTGGTATTCTGTTTTATTTCATGACTGTTGTAAGCAAGTATGCAGCGATGGTGTGAGCTGGGAGAGGCTTTAAAATAAAATGTATATTTCCATCTGAGAATTTTTCACTGAAAACGTATCTCAGACTTCAGAAATGTAGCTCCGTTAAATGCTGACCTGGAAATACTCAGCCTCACTTGGCTTTCCGTGAACCTTTCTGTTCAGTTCTCCTGTACCACAGACATACATATATGTTCATTAGTTAACTCTTGGAGTGTAGTCACTGAAATGTGTGCAGCCTATGTTTGAGGAGATTGGACTACTTGTGGTATCTAAAAAATTGTCCAATTAATTTTTGGTTATAAACTCAGTATTTTCAGTTAACATTACAGTATTTAAAAGTCATTCAGAAGATGCTTTGTTTTATAAAATAATTTAAACATAAAGCCTTTTCAGTGAATTTCTTGATATTTGTTTTAAATATTTTATTCATTGAAAGATTCTAGATGGAAATAAAGTTTGCTTTTAGTGGCAATTGGATGACATTTGTACTGGCATATTTACAAGGCGTTCTGGGAAGTTCTGAAAGGTAGCATTACTGACTTAATTCATATGAGTGTCAGAGATTCTCATATGACTGTGAAAGTCATCTGTGAAAGTTACCAAGTTCTGTACTGGCTGACCTTCCTGCTGGATTCATTCATGTATATGTACATGTCTGTGTCTGTGAGTTCTACACGTGGAAGCACATGGCTCCCTATGTACTGCAGCTTTATATCGTTTGTTTTCTGATAAGATTACTTACAAAGAGAAAGAAATAATATATTTTGGAGATTGTCTTTTTAAAATGAAGTGAGTATAGAACTTCCAGAGGGAAGAAAGCAGGCCAATTCCACCCCCCCCCCCAGTAGATATTTCACGAACTGAAGTATAAATTGTGCATAAGCTTCTTGAACCTTTGCAGCCACAGATGACCCAGTGTTGCCTGGGAGACTTTCTTCATGAAGATAACAAGTCCTTGCTATCCCATCACAGAGTTTGAATCTTCCTGGTGCTTTTTAGTACTTACAGTGTATATTCTACCTTCCATGTGTTCCTATGTGAAGCAGTAGGTAGGAAAATGAGCCTACTGCAAAATAGGGGTTCCAGCTTACTCTAAAATTGAAGATAGCTATCTCCATATAACATGCAGTAATACAGTAGCTAGTGAGTACACGCAAATCCAAGAGAAGCCGTTAAAATAGGAAAAGTTGAACCTTAACAGATTTTATTTTGTAGTTTTGAAATTAACATATACCCAGATGACCTACGTTAATTGATAGTAAAATACAAAAATAAATATTTCAATATTGACATTGATAAATGCAATTTTGAACATATTGATAGCACAACATGGCATAGTGAGAAACCTTTAAGATGTGCATGTTGGACGTGCCTTACATATCATATGTCTTAGTCATAACTCATTCTCTTAAAGTCTTTTCGTTGTTTCCAGAGTATTTTGTCCTGAGTATGGGCTGTGTATTCTGTATGTAGCAGTTGATGATTTTCCCTCAGCGGTATTGCAGCAGATACAGATTATCTGCTGTTAGGGACTTACTCGTTTTAACTGTCCATGTTGTCCTTGCTAATTGCTTTCTTCCTTATTTCAATCACCATTCAAGATTAACTTATTTTGCTCTCTTCCTTTGTATAATGATATGAATGTTTAAAATTTAGTCATTAATATTTCTGATTGTGAAATTTTTAATTTTTAATCTTAAAATATTTTTAAAGAAAAATGAAGCTTAGTAAAGAAGACATACTAAATATGGTTCTTTTCTATGTGTGCTTATAAATTTCTTCTTGTTATTAAATTGAAAAATGAAAAATATGTACTACTCTAAGGGCACGATGAATATTAGTTTCTCACCAAACACTGTTCTTCCCAGCAGAATACTGAGGGAACATTACCTTTCCAGTCCATAAGAGTAAAGCAAATAGAAAAAAACTGAGTAATATATTTTCAGATTAACCTACCAATAATCATCATTGTAGGCACACGAAAATTTAACAGTTTTTAAATATTAATATGCAAACTCAAAGTCTGACAATGGACCAAGTAATTTTTTTTTTATTTTATCTGTTTTACTTTATAGATGAAAAGAAAGTTGGACCATGGCTCTGAGGTCCGTTCCTTTTCTTTGGGAAAGAAACCATGCAAAGTCTCAGATTATACCAGGTAATGTTGAATAGAGGGGGTAGGCGGGCACGTCCTCCGAGAACATGTCTTTGAATTTATTTTCGAAGAATAACAGTGCTGCTGTGTTCAGCGTTGCTGGTTGTTCTAATGTGTCTTGACGTTACAGATGTGGGAAGGGCATCGGTCTAAACCCAAGCAGAAGCCGGCACTGTCCACTGTGGACTTTCTTACTAACACTCTGATGGGAGGCACATGCAGCTCTTCAAACAAGATTTCAAAGTCACAATTTTAAACAGTAAACCATGAGATCTAAATGTTAAGAATGTCTCTAGTTACTATAGCAACTGCTGTTTTAGGGTAGATACTTTTATATACCAAATCGAAGATAAATTTATTAGCAGTGAGGTAAATCTCCCAGATACTAACTAAATCTTACTTCATGGAGTGAATGTGTTAGAAATCCCCATTTACTGGCATGATGGGTTTTATGTTTTAACACATACATTTCTACACTTGTAGAATAGTTTCCATAACAACTGAAGACAATCGTAGTCTTGTTTCCTGCTTCACTCCATCATTTTTGGATTTTTGCGTCAGTATAAAACTTTGCCCACTCTCACGCTAATTAGGCTAACTTAAGCACAATATCTCATTTCCCAGCCAATTAAAAATGGCTTGGGATGTCACTTGAAATGCTGTATTTCAACATTTAAATGACAAAAGTATCTTAAGAACCTCTGTGGTCCCCTCTCCGAGTTTCGTATAATTGTCACTTTTATTGAGCACTGGTCAGAGTGAACAGTGGAAATTCCAAGGACATTATGCTTAGGATCTTTTTTCCCTTAAAGCATTTTGATTTAGTTATTTTTATTCTATGAAATAGAATAAAACTAACATTGCCTAGATACAAGGTTTTCTAAAACATATTACAGATTGTTGCCCCCCCACAAGACACACACACACACACACACACACACACACACAGTTTTTATTTCATTCAACTGTAGAAATTTATTTAATGCTCCTGTGTAATATTAAGGAATCGTATTGCTTAGGATAATTTTGTATACAGGAAACTCCAGCGAGATGGTACGCAAGAGCTGAAGAGAGCCTCATTCTCCGTACAGCCCTTCTCCCTCCTCTCTGCTGTCTGACAGTTTCACTGTCTTGGGCGCTTCCACCAGAGGGTGTGGAGGGATAGAGAGACAACTAAAATGTTCATTTCATTTTGATTTTCCTTCTAACCTTGATAATTTATTTCTCAGATGAGAAAGTCGAGCTTGATGTTAAACTAACTGTAAGTGCAATTTTTTTAATGCACAGATTTCAGTCAGTCCACATTATTTTGGTCTTATATTAAAGACAATGCCAGAACAAAAGTATTATATGATCAGTTACTTTAGAGTGGAATTTTTGGTACAGAACACATTCTCATAAAATTTTAGTCGCTTTTATATCGAGGTAGCAACAGCTTTTAACAAGGAACCGTACAAAGCAGAATTAGAAACAATACATATTTATTTCCATGTCTTTGAAACAATTTTGTCAACCACTAACATATATGTTTGATATTCAGTAATGATTTTGACAGGTAATAAAGATGAAACTCATTCTGTATTCTCCCACCTCCTTAAGAGATTTTAGCTATTAACACAGCTTGTCTTATTTTGGAGAAAAAGAAGCTGAATTCGAATAAAGGAAAGATTGATTTACTTGTTGAATATTAGAAATTGTCATAAATAAATATTAAAAGATTCAAAGGGTGCAGGCATAAAGATTTTTCTACAAGATAGTGATTTTTAAAAATTAAGACTCGCTTCATTAGCAGTTTGTCAGGGGTTGAAAATCAGTTTACACATGCTTTTCGAGTTTCTCCTTAATTCTTTCTCCGTTTTGTTTTGTTTTGTTTTGTTTTTTAAACAAATCCACTGTAACCCAGCCTGCCCTAGAATTCACTATGCAGCTTGCCTCAAACTTGGAACAGTTCTACCTCACCCTCAATGCTCTGATAACAGATGCGAGCTGGCTGCCCTTTGGATTTAAAGCACTTTATTATCATAGTTCAGCGAGCTGAGGACTCTTCCACAGATGTAATCTTGTTGAACATTAATACCACCTGTAAGGCAGAAATGCTCGCATTACCTGGCTTGAGGTGCTCGAGCCAGCTTAGAGGAACCACCAGCCTGTGTGCGTGTGTGGTGTGTGTGTGGTGTGTGGTGTGTGGTGTGGGTGTGTGTGTGTGTGGTGTGTGTGTGTGTGTGTGTGGGTGTGTGTGTGTGTGTGTGTGTGTGTGTGTGTGTGTGTGTGTGTGTGTGTGTGTGTGTGTGTGTGTGTGTGTGTGTGTGTGTGTGTGTGTGTGTGTGTGTGTGTGTGTGTGTGTGGTGTGTGTGTGTGTGTGTGTGTGTGTGTGTGTGTGTGTGTGTGTGTGTGTGTGGTGTGTGTGTGTGTGGCCTGAGTAGTTAGCAGAGATACAGTCTCAGGGCTGGAAGCACCATACTCGGTTCTGAGTTTATTTGTTCAGTGTTTTGGTTTTTTTTTTTATTATCTCAGAGTTAAATTATTGGATAAGAATGTTTCTCTTTTAATTTTGTCTGAAAGTTCTCTACACTTTTTTAAAAAACCTGTCTCATTGAGGCTGACTACTACCAAATACCTAGGCTCAGCTTAGTAAATGATAAATTATAATTAGCAATGGATAAAATATTGTAAATAATTTTAATATATCTGAGGCAAGCTTAAGGATTTATGTATAAGCAGTGAAAGACATAACATTAATACTTTCATGCTTATTTTTATAAAGAAAATCTAAACTTAACTGGGTGCTTGAAGACCAGTCATAGAAGTAGGAGCTGTCTGTTGTACGGCCATGTTTGTTTGCCTGCATACTTAGTCATGTGCTCACTTATGGTCAGCGCTGGGCCTGGCCTGTCCGCTCAGCCTGCTCACTCTTACTGATTGCACCTGCAGCCCTAAGCTGCAATTAGAGCTTTGTCATAGAGCCTTTCATTTGATTGCCAACGATGATAGGGAAGGAACTTTAGTGATTAACAACAACAACAAGAGCAGGAAGAAGAAGTAGGGCCAAGTATGATGGCACGGGCCTGTGTTACCAACATTGAGATACTGAAGAAGGAGGAAGGTGAGTTTAAAGCTAGCCTGGGTGACAGTAAGTTTGATGCCAGCCTCGACTACAGAGAGAAACCATGTGGGAGCAGAGGAAAGGGAGGAGTAGCAAAGTAGCTTTGTGTGTGCCTGCCCTCTGAGAGAAGCCAGCAAAGGGGGTGCTATGCAGATGTTAGATTTAATTCTTTTTTTTTTTTTTTTTTTCCGGAGCTGGGGACCGAACCCAGGGCCTTGCGCTTCCTAGGCAAGCGCTCTACCACTGAGCCAAATCCCCAACCTATACAGATGTTTGAAGAACAGCAGATCATCATTCACAGTTTTTAATTAACATCTTTCTTTGCTTCCACTCTTATGCCTAGGCTCAGCTTAATAAATAACAAAGTAAAATTAGCAATGAGTAAAATATTGCAAATAATTTTAAATGTGTCTGGGGCAAGCTTAAGGACTTATGTGTCAGCAGGAAGTCCAAAATATTTTTATCTCTGAGATATTGGTAACAATACTTTCATACTTTTTATTTTATTTTTTAGTACCACTGGGCTTGTACCATGTTCAGCAACACCAACAACTTTTGGGGACCTGAGAGCAGCCAATGGGCAAGGGCAGCAACGGCGGAGGATTACATCTGTGCAGCCGCCCACAGGCCTCCAAGAGTGGCTGAAAATGTTTCAGGTGACCGTGCGAACACTGTTGGAATGCTCCCCTCCGCTGCCCGGGGTCGGGTGGGAATACACAAGTATTTGGCCACTAACAGAAAGAGGAGTGTGTCTGATGCTGTGCCTTGTATGAGCGCAGGAAACAGTGGGCTAAGTGAAAGAAGCCAGGTGTAAGAGGAAACGTTTAGTAATAGAGACAAAGTACGTTAGTGACTGCCAGGTAGAAAGCAGAGAGGCCTGGGGCTACCTGCTAAGAGATGTAGGGCTTCTTTTGGGGAGGGAGATAGATGTGTTCTAGAGCTGGGTAGGGTCATGGTCATCTAGAAAGATGACATCCTGGGAAATCTCCTAAGTGTCCACTGAAATAGCACACCTGTTATATGACATACATCTTTCAAAATGAATGTACAGTCCTTATATTGTGCAAGTGTATGTTTGCATGTCTTTATGCTTTTTAAAATAAGACCTTTCATTTTCTTGTTCGGGTTTGGGTTTCTATGTTATTGAATGTATTGTTTTCTGAACACATTTCTTGTATGTTAGGAATGTGAGGTTAATTTAAGAACTCCATCAGGAAGTCCCTGGTGGTAACTTGGCATCACTGTTTCCCTGGTAGAGGTGACTTAGTGGTTTCTTCCATTGCCTTATTTGCAGATGCCTTTAGTTTGCTCAGCTTCAACCACTGTCTTTTACTAGGATTTAAATTCTTTGAACATTTACTGGGACAATTGCCTTCAATACTATGGATATTTATAATTTAAGTTAGTTAGATTGCTTTATCTCTTCTTATTCTGAATGATAGACTAAATCAAGAGCATACTAACACAGTTGTCATAGACGAAGTACTCAACAATTCTTTGCAGACAATAATTAATAAAAATATGAATGTGCCTGATATAAAATGAACACATTTCACTACCTCTGGCTACTTGAATTGTTGGGTACTAAGTACACACATAAGGAAATTACAAATTTAAAAGATATGTTGGCTTTGTTATTTCAAATATTTAAGAAGTCCTGTTGTATAATTCCTAATATTTTAAATACTTAGCTCTGTGTGTGTGTGTGTGTGTGTGTGTGTGTGTGTGTGTGTGTGCTTTCATCTATAGCTAGAAAATTTCCTTGAAGTGATGTGCTCTTAGATGAGTCTTAAGACTGTTTTGTGGGAGGGGGCAGAGCTGTAAATGACAGGTGTGGAGCCCTGGTTCTTAGTAGGGTTTGGATTTTCCCCGAAATAATAGAGGAAGAGTTGGATCCTTTTGATGTTTAGTATGTAAAGACAATATGAAGGGTAGCCTCCAAAACCTAATAATTATCAACCCAAAATATCATAGTACTAAGCTTAAGAGTCTTGGGATTAAACAAATGGAAGTTACATTTTACTTATGAAACGTTGAGAACACGACAATCAGAAAAAATGTTTTTAATGTTTATAGACATGTGTTGATTAAACTCACCTTTCCCATAAGGATTACTACTTCCCCATTCTTTTACCTGAAATTTATGACATTTTTTCCCTACATATGCCCTGTGAATTTTCAACTTATTTTTTTGCCCAGTCATTTAGTAATAAATAATGCTTAAAATAAAAAATCTAGACATTTGTCTATATACTCTTAAAGGTATATTTAAAATATTAATATCTGATTAAGCCAGGGAAATGAGAGGAATGACAGTGTGTTCTCCTGCGTGCACATGAGTGTATGCACAAGCCAGCACCCAGAGAACAGCGCTGGTGTGTTGACTGGATGCTGAAACCAAATGGCGTCTCTAGTGCCCATCTAGACAACCCTCAAAACTGATTGGAAAAGAAGCTCATTAGCAGGCTATTCCAAATAAGGGTTTTTGTATGTGGTTAGGCCCATTTTTCCCACAGCATTTTAATGTACTAAATATTTTTGTAAGCCATTTATGATGTTCATTAAGAACATTTTTCTAATATTGATCTGCAGTGGAGGTATTAATGCTTTCTTTTCATGAAGCTGTTTTAGAGAGCCTTTTATACAGTGCTTGTTTAATAAAAACTCCAGATGTTATACTGGTTACAGCTCAGCTTTAGAGATGTTAACTGTAAACGTAAAACCAGAACGCCCGACTGGGAGTCTAAACCCGCTTGGTGTCCTACAAAGTGTCTTTCACATGAGTAGCTGCAGTCAGCGCTCATCCTTTTTTTCTTTTTTTATTCACTTTACATCTTGATAACCTCCACCCCAACAGTCTCTCCCTCCCTCCCTCCCCTTTTATTCTAAGAAAATGGAGTACCAAACCCCCCCTTCCCCCCCCCCTTCTACGGGCACATCGAGGCTCTGCAGGGCTAGGTGCCTCTTTTCCCACAAGGCCAGACGAGACAGCGGAGTTGGGAACAGACTCTGCAGACAGGCAGAAGCTGTAGGGGGTAAGGATTGAGGGCCCTGATGGGACAGGGACTCCACAGGAAGACCAGCAGAGTAGACCTTTGGGGACTCTCAGAGAAGAGCAACCAACCAGAGAGGATGCACAGGCTGGACACAGCACCCTACACATGTAGCAGAAGTACGCTTGATCTTCATGTGAGTCCTGAACAACTGGAGAGAGCTCATTATTAGTTCACAGACATAAGGTAGAATTAATTCTGCAAGTAAAAACTTAGTCCCCCTCCCCCACCTCAAAGACAGTCTGTAGCCACTAAAGGTCAACCTGACAAGGTAGATCCAGTCTTAATCTTCTGAGCTCCACGTCTGTCTCTGACATAACCCAGGACTCATTGCCATACACTGCCCTTGTCTTAGCAAGGGTTCTGTGGCTGTGAAGAGACACCATGACCAAGATACAAGAAAACATTTTATTGGGACTGGTTTACAGTTTCAGAGGTTTAGTCCATTAGCATCGTGGAGGGAAACATGGCAGCTTGCAGGCAGACAGGTGCTGGAGAGGGAGCTGAGAGCTCTACATCTTGATCCCTAGCCAGCAGAAGGAGACTGTGTGTCACACCGGGCATAGCTTGAATAGATAAGACACCAAAGCCCAACCCAGCAGTGACACACTGTGTCCAACAGACCACATCTCCTAATAGTGCCACTCCCTATAGCCAACATTCAAACATAGGAGTCCATAGGAGCCATTTCCCACGTTGTACTGGCTGGTTTTGTTTCAACTTGACATAGGCTAGTGTCATCAGATGAGAATAGAGCCTCAGTTGAGAAAATGCTTCAGTGAGATCTAGTTTTAAGGCATTTTCTCTGTTGGTGGTCCATGGGAGAGGACCCAACCTGTTGCAGTTGATGCCATCTCTAGGCAAGTATTTCTGGGTTCTACAAGGAAGCAGGCTGAGCAAGCCAGGGGAAGCAAGCCAGCAAGTGGTGCCCCTCCACAGCTCTGTCAGCCCCCCACCTTTAGGATTCTGCTCCGTTCAGTTTCCTGTCCTGACTTCCTTCAGTAATGAACAGCAATATGGAAGTGTATGCTAAACAACAAGCCCTTCCCTTCCCTTCCCTACTTGCTATTTGGTCATGCTGGTTTGTCACAGCGATAGAAACCCTAAGTAAGACAACCCTGATTTTGTTGGTTTGGTTTGGTTCGTTTCCGAGACTGGTGCCAAACTAACTAGAACTGAGCCACTTGCCTGGGGGCTGGTGATGCTTCAGTGCCAATCTGCTCGATGGCCACAGCTCCGTAGCAAAGAGGGTGGTGTGGGCTGACCTCTGAGGGGTAATTAAACCGGCAGCCGTTCTATAGATCTGCAGTTGGGGCATTAAATGGTCACTTCCTGTTGTGTAACAAGCAAAATGGGAGCTCTTGTCCTCCTACTGCCCCCCTATTGCTCCTAAGGCAGTGTTACAGCACTTGGTCCAGCTCCATCTACCCTGACAAAGTACAAATTAACTAAGCACATAGAATACACCACTGCAAATAACAGTCTATTAATGAAAATCAGAAATTAAACCCAAGACAAAAGCAAAAAATCCAAACTTTGCACTGTTTAAATTGATTCAACTTTTCAGTGGCCCAAGTTTCTTGTTTTCCAAAGCCAGAGGGACGGGGCTTGTTTGATTATTTATGAAATTTTGGAATTAGCATATATAGTTTTTCACTTTAAAAATTTAGAGTAGATAAAGACACTAACAGAATTGGCCTTTTATGGTTCTTCAAATTTTGGATTTGTCTCTTAACTAGTGGGCAGTTTTATTGAGACCACTCTTCCCTTTATTTTTATATTGCATAAAACAAATATCACACTAGAACGTATCCAACGGGGCGAGTATGTAGATGTGCGTACAGCTCTACATGGGAGCACAGAGTCCATAAATGTCAGGCTCCTCCATTGGTCAAGACACAGCTTTGAGCCTCGGTCACCTTGGGTCGTCTTGGTATCAGTACGAGCTTCACATAGACTTCTGAGGGACAAAGGTGAGGTGTGTGCGAGAGCTTTAGCACTGTACAAATGTCTGCACACTTTATCAACACAGATTTGCATTGAAACTGCGTGTTTTGGAAAGATGTGTTAGATTCAAAACAAAAACAGTGAACTAGAGAAATACTTTCGTTTTGATATTTATAATGAATAAAATCTATATTGAAAGATTTATCAAGTTCCATGCTAAATCAAATTACATGTTTTCTGATTTCTTTTACTTAAGTCTTGTTAGTAACAGAGAATTAAAACCTACAAGAGAGGTGAAAGACAAGATCAGTTTTTTGTTTCTTTGAAATTATATTTGTTACAGCATGGTTAAGGAAGCTTATTAGACCTTGTGTGATGAAGTTGAAGAAATTCATGTATTTACTCAGGAAAAAGTAGAGGAAAGTTCTGTCTTTAATATAATCCAAAACCTTACATCAAAATGAAAACAGATTAAGCCTTGTTCTTTAGAAAGTAACAGCTAGATCACGTTTTCTCATTGGATTCTGAAGCTGTTTGAACTAACAGGAGCTGCCCACAGGAGAGGGCAAGAACTGTTCAAATAGAGGTGGGTAGACTGGGTGTGGTGGCTCAAGCCTGTGATCTCCAGTGCAAGACTGCGTCTCAAAACGGCAGTCAGGTAGACTCCCTGCCCTGCCTAGGTTCCAAAGCAGTGCGTTTGCTCTCGTGTAAGTTCGGGCTCAGTGCTGCCCAGGACCTTGTGCCTGAGTGGAATGGTAAGCACACCCTTCCAGTGTTCCCTCATGCTGATTCATTAGTCACCTGCATCGACACTGGAGGAATTGATTGTATGAAAAACAGTCGGGCATGTTGACGCAGGCCTTTAATCCCAGCTCTCCCAAGGTTGAGGCAGGCACATCTCTGAGTTGGAGGCCAGCCTTGTCTACAGACTGAGTTCCAGGACAGCCAGAGCTACACAGAGAAGCACTGTCCTTTTGGGGCTGGGGGGTCTCCAAGTAATTGTGGGACCCTGCCAGTTTGGGGAATCACTACCAGACCAAGTCTCTTATTATGAAGGCTTTAGGCTGTAAGTGGAAAAGGGACTCTGCCTGGGAAATCGAGTAGAAGAACAAAGATAGGAAGCTTGAGAGACTATGTGGAGATCTGAACTTCATAATCTAGAAGAAATGCTGGTAGCTTAGCTGGTACAGTACCGACTAAGCCTTAGATATGCTTTGAACTTCCTGGATTTGTTTGTCCTGAGCCTCCTGCATCTGCATTCTGCTTTCACATGCTGAGTAAAATGCAGTTCTGCTGAGTCAGCATAGTTGTCCATCTCCCAAAATGGCCATGGCCATGACAGTGTCTACAGATTTCTTGTAATATGAAAATAACCAACATACTGTTTTAAAAAATTCAAATTCTTTGAGGGATGTGAGTCAATAAATTGTTATTTTAAGTTATTTGTACTTTATGGTCAGTGATGAATCAAAGTCGACCGTGTTGTTAAATGGGCAAAATCTGAGGCAGTCCCTGAAGTGCTGTGGGATCAGACAAACAATCCGGTGCTTTGCCTCCTGTGTGGGCACTCTGCGTGCTGCCTTTCAAAGCCGTGTGCAGATCCTGTGTGAGCACAGAGTCCTTGAGGGCAGGTGAATGTTTCAGTATGTACAAGGTAAAGGACAGCACATGACTCCTGGGAGCCCCGTTCCTTACATTGGCAAAGTGGAGTGGGCCACGGGCATAGGTCAGTGCTGACTGGCGTTCCATAGAGCTGGTATCTCTGCAGAGTCTAAGGGAGGTGGGTGCCTCTTCCTGTGAGCCGAGACAGCTCAGTCTCTGTGTCTTCTTACGTCTTACGGAACCCAAGTGCAAGTGTTAGAGGAGGGCAGGGGCCTGCTATTCTCTGTTCATCCATGTCCGAAATGGCCTGATGCCCAGAGGTGTTCTCAGCAAAGGCCTGTGCGGATATGCTTTCACGTAACGATTGGGAAGTTACTTAAAGGTCTTACATGGTTATCATAAAATTCCAACATTTTAAACTACTCATATGGCCTTAAATTTGTTCCTTTGAAGGGCCCTGGCTTTTCTAAGCAGTCATGCTCACTGAGGGAGAATACTAAAAGCAAACAAAATTTTTTTTAAAGGAAACTATACTTTTGAAGTATAATATATGTGTTTTCATTTTTCATAAATACAGCATTTTTTATTCATTTGGGTCTTTGTTTATATTCTAATTTTGCAATACTAACTCAGCTAATCTTTTCTAGTCTTTTCTATTGCTTACTGATTGTTATCTGTAATTTTTATAAAGTGGAGCATTTTTTAAAGTTTGTAGAAGATTCCTGTCACATATGCAGAATAACCAGTTATTAATGTTTTATATTGCAAATCCCTTAGCTCTTGGATGAAAACTTTATTCAAATTGTGAAATTATATGGCTGTCCACTTCAAAGAATTTATAGAGGAAAATGATCTATCAGAATTCCCTAGTCAATAACCCAGATGGATATTGTGTGTCTCCCAATGTCTTGGTGTTAGCATAAGTCTTAAAATTAAAAATAAATGCAGACTTATTTTTCTGCCAGTCATGCCTTTTAATGCTTGCGGGAAAGGTACTGAGTAAACTTGCTGAGACTAAATCTGCTGTGGCTCTGGTGGCTTCTGGGGACAAGGTCCCTCCGTCCACGGTCCCCTTCATGTAGCTCCACTGCTCGAGCATGGCCATGCAGGTGCTGCGGTCTTCTGTATGGATTTGTAATGTGTCCAATTCCTCTTTGGTAGAGCTGGAGTGGACCAGAGAAGTTGCTGGCCTTAGATGAGCTCATCGATAGCTGTGAACCCACACAAGTGAAGCACATGATGCAAGTGATCGAGCCCCAGTTCCAGCGAGACTTCATCTCCTTGCTCCCCAAAGAGGTGAGTAAGGGCGGCCAGCTCACCTGCATGGGTGCAGCACCCGCATGGCTGCTGACCAAATACATAGCCACGCCTGTAAGCAGTGTCCTGCTCATCATGGCTTGACACTTTGGCAAACTGCTGTGGCTTTTTGGTACAGCTGTTACATAAAGTGTGCTCATACCAAGGTGCTGCTTTCTTCCACTTGGATAAAGTAAGGCTTCATGTGAGTCGCTGAGTTTCTTCAGTTTTCCCTGGGTTATCTAAAGGCTGACTTTAGTTAGTTGGTATGTTTATTATATATAGTGGATGTTTTCAAAATTCTGGATTCACTAAGCAACAATATTAATTTTGTTTTTATTTTGCTAATTATTTAATGCCCCTTCAAGACCAGTAATTTTATGATTGTTGTATTTCTCTGGTTATTACATTATGTGATTTTTTTTAATATATAAAAAATTTTTTTTAAAGATTTATTTATTATATATAAGTATACGGTAGCTGTCTTTAGACACACCAGAAGAGGGCATCAGATGCCAATATAGATGGTTGTGGGCTACCATGTGGTTGCTGGGAATTGAACTCAGGACCTCTGAAGAACAGTCAGTGCTCTCAACCACTGAGCCATCTCTCCAGCCCCCTAATATATAAAATTTATCTATATGTTTTTATGGCATTTCTACTTATCATCCTTCATCAGAGAGAAAGAGAGAGAGAGAGAGACAGAGACAGAGAGACAGAGACAGAGAAAGACACACACATAGGGAGAGAGGGAGAGAGAGAGATACCACAAAAAAATTGGATTCTTAGGCACTTAATCGTACAGCCATGTGTGGCTGATGGTTTAAATATAATGCACATATTGACATTAGACTTCATAGCTTAATTTTTATCAAAAGGAAGAAATAATGTGATATTAGATAATGCCCCATAGTCTATATTTTCTCAAATTACTATACACATGTTATAAATAGCAGTTAAAAAGACAGCACAAAAAACTGACAACATCCTTCATACAGATGATCCTGAAACCTCATTTGAACAGGAAGAGTCTTGCTTTCTCTTTTCTTAGATGATCGATCACTCTAAAGTCCTAGTGGCATTAAATATAGTCCTAGTTAGAATCTGGCATTAGATTTGAGTAAAATTGATGAATTAAAATATAATTCTGGGGGAAAGCAAATTGATAAACCATCTTTTTCCTGGCACTTTCCCCCCTTTCGAGTACTTTTTAAAGGTGACATTGTCCCAGAAGAAAAGTGTTTGCTCTTGTGAGCTTTTTCTACATCAGAACTCTTTGACTAAACTTATGAAAGTAACATGAGATCCCTTTGCTTCCATCAGGGCGTGAAATAATAAGAAACAGGTTTGTACGTGAAGTGAATATTCATCTGGATTATCTTACATGCCCAATACCTCCTGTAGAGTGTGTATGTGTGTAGGATGTGTATGTATTCGCGTGGGTATACATAAGTACATTCAGATGCTTCTGCACGTATGTGCCCGTGGAGGCCAGAGGTGTATCCCTCAGCTGATCCATGTTGTTTTTGTGATGTGGTCTTTCACTGAGGCTGGAGCTTACCCCTTCAGCTACAGTGGCTGGTTGTCCAGTGAGCAGTGACTATAGCTAGAACTGCCATGCCTGACTTTACAAGACTGCTGGGATCCGAGCCCTCATCTTCATGAAACCTTACTGACTGAGCCATCACCAGTCCCCCAGATTTGAAAGTGTTTTAGAATTTTAAGAAGTAAGCACAGATGATTAATAAAAGGTAAAATCCCAAAAGATTCTCTTGGCTTCTGTGTTCTTTCAAAGACTTCCTGAGGAAAAAAGAAGTGACAAAGGAGAGAGCCCTGTCTTAGCATATCAGCTATGGTTTTTGTTTCTGACTACTGGGGTGTTCTTCATTTGGGAAGTGCTTTATGTCTGCGTGGAAGAATAATGGCATAGACTTAACCCTGTAGGGAGGTGTGTTATTTAAAACATTATTACCACACTGACATGAAATGTACTTGTATTTTTTGATAATTGGTATGAACAATATAAAGTCTCTTTATCAACATTTATTTGGATTATCTAAGAGCTTGAGCACTGGGCTCACACAAGAAACTTGTGATAAGTGGCATTGTTCTCACTTTGTAAGGAAATACCAATAGAATCACAGGTTACCCAGAGTAAAGCCTCAGATTCCTGATGTGAGAATGATGAGCATTTTCTTTGCTCTTAAAATGCTGCTTCTCTTGATTCGTTCAGCCCACTGAAATCCAGCAGTCCCAGCGCGATGCTCACCCTTCGTAGAGTAACCTTTCTTCTGTGATGTGTCTGAGTGTGCCTCCCTTATTTCCTTTTCCATAGCTGGCACTCTATGTACTTTCATTCCTGGAACCCAAAGACCTGCTGCAAGCGGCTCAGACGTGTCGATACTGGAGGATTTTGGCTGAGGATAACCTTCTCTGGAGAGAGAAATGTAAAGAAGAGGGTAAGGATCAGAATCCCCTAGACGAGGTGTTTCTGCTCTGTGGAAGCAGAGGATCCTGGAAACAAGTTGACAAAATAACTTTGCTATGCAGTGAGAGTAAATGGCTGGCTCAGGGGTGCCTGCCAGAGTGAGTCTGCATCTGTTCACGTCCTTGATCCCAACTGGGAAGGAGGCCGGCTGATGTAAAGGAAACCGCAGATCAGCATTAAACGCCCAGATAATCGAGTGTTGTATCCACTCCTCCCAGGAACACTTACTGTGCACCTCCTGTGAGCTGAACATTCATGAATGCTGGGAAGATGGGTGGTACTGATTCATCCTGGTCTTCCTTTGTGCACTTTATGTTCTTCAAGTGTAGTTTAGTTTGGTTTCAAAGGGAGGACCTTCTGTTTTGTAAACAGGTATCTAGAAAAGTAATCATTTAGAAAAAAGTAGTTGTTTTTGAGGAGCAGTATGCCTGAGGGGGGAAAGTGGTAATGCTATAGATTAGGCTCCCTTCGCAGCCATGTGACCAGGTAGAGAGCATTGATGACTGGTGAGGATTAGTAAAAGCTAGAGGTTAGGATCCCAGGTGCTTCTTGCTAAGCCTGGTTCTGCAGTCAACCTCTGGCTGCTCCTGGACTAATCAGTAAAATCCTTTTCTCAAGTATCTTTTTAAGTAAACCAGGGCTAAGCAACTCTGCCTTACCTTTTTCTCAGAATCTTTTCCCCCTAGAGACAAGGTATCTCTATATAGACCAGGCTGGCCTTGAACTCAGGAAGACCCACCTTCCTCTGTGTCCTGAGTACTGGAATTAAAGGAGTGTGCCACCATGCCTAGCTTCAGAGTCCTTTTTAAACATCCTCTTCAAAAAACTGTATTTTGTAAAAATGATTCTGAAGAGCTTGGTTTACATAGCCAGTTCCAGGTCAGCACGGACTATGATAACAACCTGAGGTGATGGTGTTCATTGGGAGAACACCCTTGGGAGACAGAGACGGGATTGTAGAAAGCTAGAGGCCATCATGGTCTACGTAGTGAGTTCACGCCATTTTATTCTGTATGAGGCAGTGACACTCTCCCTATTCTTGCATTCCTGTTGCCTATGTGCTGGTTCTAGGTAACTGGGATAAGTAAAGTTATAGACCATCTGTCCTTTTGTAATTGCCTTATCCACTAAGCACAGTGGTTCATGTCCTAGCATGTATCTGCGTGCCGTAATAAGCCAGACAGCATTCCTGTGTGCACTGCTGCATTTGGTGTTCCGTCTGTTGAAGGACAGACACATGGACTGCTCCCTGCCTTCAGCCATGAGCATGGGTGTATAAATATCTGTTCACATCTCTGCTTTTCATCCTTTGGCATATACATGCAGAAGTGGAAGTCCTGCATCCTGCACTATGTCTGCGTTTTTGAGGAGTCACTGTGCTAATTTCCGCAGCAGTGCACACACATTTCCATCTTTGTGTGTTCATACCAGCACCTCCCACAGTCGCTGTGAGAGAGATAGGAGGAGTGAGAGCAAACCGCCATAGCAAATGTCGGCTCACTGCTGCACAGTGCAGGGATGGTTCTAGAATTGAGAAGTCTGTTTCACTGGTGCTAAGCAGGGAAAATAAGATGTGTAATTTTTATTAGTGGTAAAAAGAATTATTCTCTTGAACTCTTTGACACTTTAGGGATTGATGAACCGTTGCACATCAAGAGAAGAAAAATAATAAAACCAGGTTTCATACACAGCCCATGGAAGAGTGCATACATCAGACAGCACAGAATTGATACAAACTGGAGACGAGGAGAACTCAGATCTCCTAAGGTAACAGACACTTTTCATCAGTAACAGTGCCTGATCTCAATGACTGCAGTGAAACTCGGTGCCTGCCCTCTGTGGAAAAGAAGCAGCTGTATTTCAAAATTAGCTCAAAGTGTGATTAGCAGTCTTTCATTTCTCGTTTTTTTTAATCTGATAATTTTATTGGAATCAAAGATGAGTTGATTCAGGCATGGTGTCTCATGCTTGTAGTCCCTGTATTCAGGAGGCCAAGGCAGGAGGATTATTGTGAGTTTAAGGCCAACCTGAGCTATAGCATGAAGCCTTGCATCAAAAATGTTTCTTCCAGAAAAGGTGAGTTGAGATGAACTACATTTTTATTAGACCATTCTGTGTGATAGTGTGCCACCATGATTCTTACTAAGAGTTTATAGCCCTCTAGCCTCATGGCCCAAATGGATGGGTATATCTCTCTCTCTCTCTCTCTCTCTCTCTCTCTCTCTCTCTCTCTCTCTCTCTCTCTCTCTCTCTCTCTCTCCCTCTCTCCCTGTGTGTGTGTGTGTGTGTGTGTGTGTGTGTGTGTGATTTGAAGCACAAGTCTCATTTTCTATCTTAGAATATTATTTCAGATGTATAAATGGTAGAAATACTAAATATATACTTTAATAACATTAGCCAGTTTTGGGAGGCATTGTTTTATATGCCAGCATGCCCTAGGATAATTTTTAGGTTGAAAAAGAAAAGCTGTTACTTGCTATTCCTCTGTTTCTCAGTGCTTTATTTTTCTTCTCTTTTCCAGTGCTAAAAGTTGGATCTAAAACCCACCCTTCCTCCTCCTCCCTTTTCCTCTTCCTCCTCCTTTCTTCTTCCTATTTAATATTGAGCTGAGGTTTGGCTCAATTATCCAGGCTGTCCTAGAGGTCACCTTGGTATCCCAGGCAGGACTTAACCCAGTGATCCTCTGTCTTGCTCTCTTGAGAGCTACAGTCAGAAACCTGTGTCATCAGGTTTTTGTCAATGTCTTGTTTTTGTCAATGGTATTTACTAAAATAAATGAACTTTCTTTTGACTTAAATGGGTTAGACATTGGTGTTGAAACCATCTTTATGAAGTTTTGACTTAGTAAATTGTTAATAGTGGATAATAGAATGTGAAAATCCTATATTTAATGTTTAATTTATCATCCAGGAAAAAGACGTGCTGTGTCTTTTATATAAATTTCATTCTAAAAATAGATTATAGATTACTATTCTGACACATGGTTCATTCTTGTTTTCACTGGTGTGTGTGTGTGTGTGTGTGTGTGTGTGTGTGATGTATACACATGTGTGTGCGCATGCACATATAGGTTAGAAGAGGTGGTCGGTTTTTCTGTTCTCATTCTCTGTCTGACTCACTTTTTGAGATAGTCTCTCTCACTGATCCTGGAGCTAGGCTGACAATTACAAGCTCCAGCAGTTCTCCTGTCTCCACGTCCTTCCGTGTTAGGGTTATTGTGCAACCACACCCAGTTGTTATATGAGATCTGGCGGTTTGGCCCTGGATCCTGTATATCTGAGCCATCTCTGCAGTGCTTCTCTGTATTTTAAAGAATGCGATGTAGTAACACCCATGGGATATGTACGTTTTTCTTACAGGTGCTGAAAGGGCATGATGATCATGTGATTACGTGCCTACAGTTTTGTGGTAACCGCATAGTTAGTGGTTCTGATGACAACACTTTAAAAGTTTGGTCAGCGGTCACGGGTAAGGTAAGTTCACGTCTTTCCATACTCAGGGAGTCACCATTTTGTGTGTGTAGTCACAGTAAAGGGGGTGTTTTGATCCCAACTATTTTAATCACGAATATCAGGCCTCCTTTAGAAACACTTACCTTCTCCTTATGTTCGTGAATACTTTATTGGCATGCTGGCAGCAGTAGCATTTTCTCCACTTAAATAGTTTGCCGTCTTTGTCACTTAGTCTAAGGTATCTCAGGTGCACACCCTCATTTCTTTACCTGAGAACCTTTCACCTTGCCCATGTGAGTCAGAATCACTACTTCCTAAGGCCTTCCAAAACATGACAGAGATTTGTAATTTTCCTTATAAACTGCTTTGTTACTAAGCTATCTGTAATTTAGAAATGGAGTAAATCCTGTAAAAGTTGTCTCGACATTAGTGGTACGGAAATGAAGCAGGGCAGCCGTGCCTCACGTACTGCATACGGCTCCTTAACGAGTCTCTAGTGAACATTGACCATTTGAAACATAGCAGAGGAAAGTATGGAAAAGCTTGGTTTTTTAAAATATCTTTTGCTATGGTGTTCCTCGGACAAGACTTTTACAAATACTCAGATGTTAAAGTTTTAAAAGCAGCTCCACGTTTCCATAGTATAATATTAGTTTGGGGTTTATCTGGGAGTTTCAGTGTCTGTCTTTGCTTGTCTAGAAGGAGCCTAGGCCGCCCTAACTACTGCCCTGAGGAGATGGGTGAGCTGTGGTATGTGGCCACACCCGACTCTCCTGCATTCCTGCCCTGGTCCTCCTCAGTGGGACGCCCTGCTGCAGCACGGGCGGTTTTAACCCTGCGGCCCGGCCGAGGCTGTGGAGAGCCCACCTGGAGCTGCGGAGCGCCCGGCTGGGGCTGTGGAGCTTACTTGCTTCATTACTTTGCTTTCTGACGCCTTAGGCTTTGTATCATGCGATCTCTTTAAACTTTTTTACGTCATTTTATTTTGTGTATAACTGTTTACTTGTATGTCTGTCACCACATGCATGCCAGGTGCCCTCCGAGACCAGAAGAGGGGGTCAGATGCCTGGGCACTAGAGTTACACGTGGTTGTGAGACACCATGTGGGTGCTGGGAATCAAATCAGGTCCCTGAAAGAGCAGCCAGTACTCTAAACCACGGAGCCATCTCTCCAGCCCTTCATGTGAATCTTAGGTTTTATAACATGTTTCTTTCTCCATACTTGTTCCTCAGTTGTGTATCCCTGTAGCATTTTCAGCTACCAAATATGCAAACAGTAGTGATGGCGCCATGTAGCGTTGGTGTGCAAAAATGCTTTCCTAGCACTCTCATGAAGTTGAATAAGTAAAATTTATTCCAGATTTTAATGAGATGTTAATGTAGTCTTTAATTTGCTTGCATTTCTACCTAAAATTAATCATCTGGAGTGTTTTTCCAGTGTCTGAGGACGTTAGTGGGACACACCGGTGGAGTGTGGTCTTCACAGATGAGAGACAATATCATCATTAGTGGATCTACTGACCGGACTCTCAAAGTGTGGAATGCAGAGACTGGAGAGTGTATACATACGTTATATGGGCACACTTCCACTGTACGGTGTATGCATCTCCATGAAAAAAGGTAAAGGCCACGCCCTTGCGACTGGGGCTCGAGTTACTGTTACTGGTGGATTTGGGATTAACGGAGGGCTAATGAGCTCCTCAAGTGGCCACTAAGGACAGGGTGCGGGTGGTCCTAAACCAAGAAAGTTAGGTTATGCTGGCTTAAAAGTGGAGGGCTGTCTTTAAATTTTCTTCTTCATTTGACGTATGGCTGTTTTTCTTCAAACTCTGCTCTCTAATCTGTTTTGATGATTCATCATCTTTAAACAAAAATCATTTTCTTTCTTGATTTTCATATTTATGCTGTGCAAGAACAACAGATTTAGTCACTGGGACTTGTAGCCTGAGTCCTTGAGTGCCGCACCCACATTGTCCCCACTCCATCGCATCCCTGCTGTAGACACACTGAGGTCCAGGGGCCTTATCTTACTCTCAGTACTGGCCATCTGAACTGTGGAGAGCCTCAGGTGTGGGGTCCTCTGGCCTTCTGCACGCTGACAGAGAGCCCTCATTTTAGGCTGGCATTGCTGCCCTACTTCTGCCCACCAAATGAAGGAGAACTTTCAGTCCCATTTCCAAGTGGTTTCAGCCAAGCCTGGCCTCTTTGCCCTTTCCCACCCAGTCTCTGCCTGGGGCTTTGTATCTCAGGCTTCTGCTAACCTCAGGTCCTTCTGCTGACCCACCTTCATTGCGCCCAGCTCAGAGGTTGTGTCTTCTACTTCAGTTGTCAGAAAGCATGCTTTTGGCTGCTCATCTTTGCATGGAGAAGGTAGAGACAGGAGGGTCCTTGCGTTCACAGCTCTGAAAGCATGTATCTTAGAAGAGTCCTTACGTGGACTCCACAGCACGCATGACCTACAGCTCTGTCCATCCTGCCTTGTATTAAGAACCATTGCTGTAAATAGGCTCCCCACAGCTGTGCTGTACACGGGACTCCTTTTCACTCCTAAATTTGAGCCTGCTTTGCACAGTGTGTTCTGTGATTACAGTTTAGGGATGGGTTTCAAAGGACATAACATTTCCATTTTTGTTGTGTCCGTTCTCTCACACTTCAGCACTCCACTCTTTAAAATGGAGAGTGGCCCTTATGTCTAGGGAATGACGTAAAGGTGCCTGGTTGGGAATCTGGAGGTACCAGCATGACTGTCTCACTCTGCTTTTCAGAAGAGGATAGTGTTTGTGGCACTGCGACAGTTTCTTAGGCACTGCTGTTACTGCTGTAGGAACGTCTTTAAGAATCTGTGAGTCACCAGCTGTGAGCATGCGTCTGAAACTGACTTCCCTGAATGTGGAGCATAAGGAAACAGCCATGGCTTTCTGAGTCCCAAAGTCACTTTAAACCTCTTACTTTGTCTAAAGATAATTGTGCTGAGATTTTTCTTCACTCGAATAGGTAGTAGGAACCTGCAGTGTAATGTAATGACAGAGGTCATAGAGAGGGAACGTTCTGGATTGTTAGGAGTTCATACCCCTGGAGGTGCATGGTGGATCCTGCATGTGCCCCGTCACCATTCCTGCTGCCCAGGATCTTGCTGTATGTGTGCACAGGTGCTTGCTTCTTGCAGTACAGTGCTCCCTAAACTGGACCATGGAGCCTTGAGGTGGAACCAAGGCCCATAAGCCAGTGACCAGTCGAGCTTCAAGTCTTCCTCACTTCTCATTCCAGGCAGAGTACCTGGAATTTGCATTTAAAGGCATTACCGTTTCTTGGGAAAGGATTTCTGTTTAAGAAAAAGAGGAGAAAGCAGCGGTTTCCCCTGCCCTGTGCATTCATTTCCTAACTTGCGTTTGTTCCTCTCTGCAGGGTTGTGAGCGGTTCTCGAGATGCCACTCTCAGGGTTTGGGATATTGAGACCGGCCAGTGTTTACACGTCTTGATGGGCCATGTGGCAGCAGTCCGCTGTGTTCAGTATGATGGCAGGAGGGTTGTTAGTGGAGCATATGATTTTATGGTGAAGGTGTGGGATCCAGAGACCGAGACCTGTCTACACACGTTACAGGGACACACTAATAGAGTCTATTCGTTACAGGTAAGAGACCGTGTTTCTCCCACCCATAGATTGTCTGCCGGTGACTCAGAAGATTGTTCTCCTCAGAGAGTTACTGTCCAGTTGCTGCTTATATGTACTTTAAAATTAGCATGAAGAAGCACAGATTCCAAAATCATGTAACTCATTTAACGATTTCAATTTCTGTGATCCATTCTTTCTTTAAAATATTTGTCTTAGAACCTGATACTTCAGAATTGTAAATTTTGCTATGAGTCCTTTAGCCGAGGATTAATTTGACCAAAGGCTGCCCCTTTGTCTTGATAGCTAAAAGTTGATGGAGCATGTAATTGCGACCCCATGGCCATTTGAAGTAGCCGTGGAACCTTTCTGCAGAAAGTCCTGTACTTGCCCAAGGCCACTGACTGGAAGCCACAGAGAGACGAATTTGACTAACCTGTTGTTTTCCTTTAGATTTGAACTTGATATTTATTAATAGATTGTAATATTTCAGGATCTTCAGAAACTAGACATACAACGTGGGTTACTTTTATTTCTGGAAATGCAGCATTTTCCATCCTAAAATACTTCCTGTTACATAATTTCCTTCCCCGTTACTACTGCCTGTTAGTGATGAGCAAAGCGAGCAGAATCCTGGTGCTGATGTCGCTGTTCTTAGGACATCTGATTCTTAATTGATGATACTGCCCAAGTAATGAAGTATTGATCTATGATAAGGATGTTGATTACTCCAGAAAAGATGATGGCTTCTGAGGGGAGGGATTGGTTGCTAATGTTGCTGCTTGTGATGTGCTCAGAACCATAGAGAATGATCTCAGAATAGATAGCTGCACGTTATATATACCTTCTGGGGGATTGGTGGGTGCTTATTGGCTTTCAGTGTCCTTAGGAAGCTGAAGAAGAGACTACTTAGCTTGCTTTTGTTACTAAAATGCCACCTCTTCTAATTCCTGATACAGTTTTCTTTTGGGATATATGCTAATTAGCATTAAGTTCTTGTAAACAACTTCATTTTACAAAGGCTTTTTGGTGGAATTTACTGTTGAATATCATGAAAGTCATCTGTGGCCACTCCCTTGCCTTGGGTGCTGATAAGCATGTCTTGTCTTGGGCTCTGGCTTCGGCTTCCTATAGGCAGGTCAGACTCTGCATCCTTACGAAATCCATGGATGGGATGTAGCTTCCTGCTGGGACCAGGTGATCTGAAAGTAATGACGTTGTATCAGGTCCTCTGTAGTATTTTGGACACATGACCCACAGACTCACGTGGCATGCACATCAGCTTACCTGCAAGTTCACCCCAGGATGCTCTTTGCTCTGGCCAGCATGCTGCCTGTACCCCATCCCCATTGTGAGTAAGGTTAGCAGCTGCGAGGACAGGGACCTGTGTTTCTGTTCTAATACTCTCCTCGGCGTCTATTGTAGTTTGACGGCATCCATGTGGTGAGTGGATCTCTTGATACTTCAATCCGAGTCTGGGATGTGGAGACAGGGAATTGCATTCACACGCTAACAGGACACCAGTCGTTAACAAGTGGAATGGAACTCAAAGACAATATTCTGGTTTCTGGGAATGCAGATTCTACAGTTAAAATCTGGGATATCAAAACAGGACAGTGTTTACAGACATTGCAAGGTAAGTCTGGCCCTCTGTCAGCCATGTTCTGTGAAAGTGTCACTGCTATCCAAGAGAGAGCCTGTGTGGAACAGAGATTTAACCTTATATAGAACACCTGCTCCTGATGAGTTTATGAATGTTTGGCTTTCAAAAGTAGGCCACCTTGAGAAATGTCTTTCAATTGTGTCTTTACTGTGAAAACTCTTAATCATTTCCTACGTGTTCTGTTGACTCTATTTAACCTTAACAATGAGAAGAAAGACTTGACTGTCTCGCAGAGCAATGCTTTTTTTGAGTGAACATTTTATTTTGAATTGAAGCATCTCTGATAGGAAGTTACTCTGACCTCTGCTTAGTTCCTTCAGCTGGAATGGAAGGATAATGGTGCTCTCTGAGGTAAAGGTTCGAGTGAGAAGTATTAGCATCATTAGGTATAGCCGTTGGGCTCTTCATGAGTAACTTTCTCCCCTTAGTCAGGCCCTTAGAAGGTTGTTGCTTGTTTGTTGTTTGTTGTTTGTTTGGGGCGAAGCCATCAGGAGGCAGCACAGGGCAGCCCTTGCTCTATAATTGTGACTGTTCCTAAGAGTTTGGGCTGGTCACAGGTTCACCTCCTTCTTTGGTCAGTTGAGAATGGTTGAATGACAGACCTGCATGTTCCTTTATCTACCAGTGGAGCACGTGCGCTGGCTGACCAGGGCTACTGGGTGCCAGAGCTCTTGAGACTTGGTATGTAGTTACAAATGGCTGCCAGGTTTTCTTACATCCAAGCTGGTCCTAAACTGCAGCAGGGTTTCTAAGTGCGCAGCTTTTCAAATGTTGCGTTTCTTGTATGTTCTAATGTAGAGAGCAAGAGTCCCACACAAAAGCCCCTGAGCCTCGCTCCGAAGCAGTAACCACCCTTTGCCTTTGCCTAGGTCCCAGCAAGCATCAGAGCGCTGTGACCTGCTTACAGTTCAACAAGAACTTTGTAATTACCAGCTCAGACGATGGAACGGTAAAACTCTGGGACTTGAAAACGGGTGAATTTATCCGAAACCTAGTCACATTGGAGAGTGGGGGGAGTGGGGGAGTCGTGTGGCGGATCAGGGCCTCAAACACGAAGCTGGTGTGTGCAGTTGGGAGTCGCAATGGGACTGAGGAGACCAAGCTGCTGGTGCTGGACTTTGATGTGGACATGAAATGAAAAGCAGACAAGATGAATTTTGTCCGACTGTGTAGACAATATACTCCCTGTCCTTCCCCTACATAACAAACAAACAAACAAACAAAAAAATGAAAAAAAAAAAAAAAAAAAAAAAAAAAAAAAAAAAAAAAAAGGAAAAAAAATCCCTTGTACTCAGTGGTGCAGGATGTTGGCTTGGGACAACAGACTGAAAAGACCTACAGACTAAGGAGGTAAGAAGAGACAAGAGACCGTAACTGACCGGAGGCGGCAGCTGTCGCATCACCCAAAGGCCTCACTTCTGACTGAGGGGCAGCTTGGCAAAAGGAGACTCTAAACCCAACCAGGTGCAATTGTTCTTTATTTTCTTCTCCAGTGGTCACTGGGCAGAGCTTCATCAGCGTTGTTACCGTCACCAAGGAGGAGTGGTGGTGATCTCCAAACACGGGCTGGTTATCTTCCAATCAGAGCATCTGCAACAAAAAGTCATCTTTCTGAAGTGGAAAAGCTTAAATTACTGTGAATTGTTTGTGTACAGTTACCATGAAGCATTCTTTTTCTTTTTCTTTTCTTTTTTTTTCCTTTTTCTTTTTTCTTTTCTTTTTTTTTTTTTTCTTTTTTTTTCTTTTTTTTTTTTTGCCAACCATTGCCAATGTCAATCAATCACAGTATTAGCCTCTGTTAATCTATTTACTGTTGCTTCTATATACACTCTTCAATGCATATGTTGCTCAAAGATGGCAAGTTGTCCTGGGTTCTGTGAGTCCTGAGATGGATTTAATTCTTGATGCTGGTGCTAGAAGTAGGTCTTCAAATACGGGATCGTTGTCCCACCCCTGTACTGTACTCCCAGTGGCCAAACTTATTTATGCTGCTAAATGAAAGAAAGAAAAAGCAAATTATTTTTTTTTTTTATTTTTTTTCTGCTGTGACGTTTTAGTCCCAGACTGAATTCCAAATTTGCTCTAGTTTGGTTACAGAAAAAAAAAAAAAGACTTTTTTGCCACTGAAACTTGAGCCATCTGTGCCTCTAAGAGGCTGAGAATGGAAAAGTTTCAGATAATAAAGAGTGAAGTTTGCCTGCAAATAAAGAATCGAGAGTGTGTGCAAAGCTTATTTTCTTTTATCTGGGCAAAAATTAAAACACATTCCTTGGGACAGAGCCTGAGGTGCCTGTTCTGTGGAGAAACTTCTTTTTGAGGGCTGTGGTGAATGGATGAACATACATAGTAAAACTGACAAGATATTTTAAAGATATATATAATACAAAACAAAAGGAAGTTGCTGGTCAGTCGTACCATCGTACAGTATTTGGGAAAACAACTGTTACAGTTTCATTGCTCTGAGTGACTGACGTGAGAGGAATTCGCTCTGCAGTGCCGCTGTCGCTCCCGTGCCAGCGCGTGGAGCGAGCGAGCGGGGTCAGATGGTCCGCCTCATTCACCAGGAGCCGTAACTCAAGCTGAACTGTGAAAGTGGTTAACACTGTATCCTAGGCCGTCTTTTTTTTTCCTCCTCCTGTTTATTTTTTTGTTTGTTTTATTTATAGTCTGATTTAAAACAATCAGATTCCAGTTGGTTAATTTTAGTTATGTAACAACCTGACAAGATGGAGGAAAACAACCTGTAAAGGGATTGTGTCTATGGTTTGATTCACTTAGAAATTTTATTTTCTTATAACTTAAGTGCAATAAAATGTGTTTTTTCATGTTACTATGCCTGTTTCTTCCACTAGATAATTCTGTATCATTATAAATGTATAGTATTTGTGTCCCATGTTTTAAATAGTCAGGTTTTGGGTTTCTTAGCATCTCCTGCATTGTGACCTAGAAACCAGTGCTTCCAAGCCCAACTAAGGCTGAGGTGCTGCCAATGTCATCCTGAGCTGTCAGGGAGGCCACTCTTCTATTTGCATTGGGTATATGAACATGAAAGTGCTTCCTTCAGTCATAAAATGTGTGGTAATTACAACTAAAAGCCTTGTAATACTGGATTCACCTTCAAATCCCATGTATCTAGTGCTCACCAAAGCAGTTGTGCCCAGGCATCTCTCAGGCTGCCTCCAGCCCTGAGATGTGGCCTCTGTCACCTTTGCCTCAGACGGACCTGAGAGCTGCAGCTCAAGCAGCTTAGATGATGCCTCAGATGAAGCAGAGGGTCCGCAACAACCCAGGCTATAGGAAACAAATGTCGTCAAACATGGACGCTTTCCCTGTGGAGAATGAGGCTTTGATAGTTAGAAGCGTCTGTACTATTTAGTCACAGAGTCACTGTCTTAGGATTTTACTGCTGTGAGCAGACACCATGACCAAGGCAGCTCTCATAAGGATAACATTTTACTGGGGCTGGCTCACAGGTTCAGAGTTTCAGACCATTATCATCAAGGTGGGAGCATAGCAGCATCCAGGCAGGCATGGGGCAGGCAGAGCTGAGAGTTCTACATCTTTACCTGAAGGCTGCTACAAGAAGACTGACTTCCAGGCAACTAGGACGACGGTCTTAAAGCCCACACCCACAGTGACACACATATTCCAAGAAGGCCAACACATCTAACGATGCCACTCCCTGGGCCAAGCATATACAAACCATCACAGACAGCCACACTTGCTCGAAGGGAAGGCTAATGAGATCACAGAGTCTGTCTTAGAGTGGATCCTGAACATAAAGAGGCACCGTCTTACACACTGTTCTAGGAACTCCTTCTGGTTCAAGCCTCAGCAAGCACACAATAAGAAAGATAGTGTAGGCAACTGGGAAGACTGGACTATTACGTGACAGAAGACAGGGTACAGTGCAGACTAGGCAGGCTTAGGCAGCTCTGAGAAGACCAGAGCACAGCCCAGAGCCAGGCCTGCTGTTCACATTGGTGATTTTGGTCAACAAAAATTAATTGGCTGATACAGTTCTTGGAATTCATATTTTCAAAGGGTCACATATATGATGCTACACTGTGGTATAATTCAAGAAAACACCCACCTGTAAAACATGGCAGAAAATAAGAGTTCACTGGTTTTGCAGATAATCAAGCATCCCATTTCTATTAGTTACTGGATCTCTGACCATTCGACCTCATCTGTCCTCACATTCAGATGTGGAAGGTAGCATCTCCAAGGTTAACATGAGGGTTGGATGGAATGTTACAAAACCCTCTGGTGACTTTTAAAACTCAGTGAAAGGAAGCTATTGGTAAATGATCACTGGGCTAGCAAGATAGCATGGTGCCCTTAGCTCTGTCCCCAGGATCCATGATGGAAGGAGAGAACCAACTCCCAAAAGTTGTTCTTTGGCTTCTACATGTGCACCATGGCATATGAACACGATACCTGCCCCTGTCTTGCACACACAAAAACAAACTCAGTTTTGAAGAAAACAGACAAGGTCTGTATTTGACAATTATTTTTACAGTTCACTCAGGTATAAAATGAAAATGGCATAGGTACTTTATTTTAAGTAGAGTCTCATAGATTCTGCAGAAAAAATATAATCCAAACTAATATTGAGCACCTAACAATGGTATTGTGTCTGCTCAGCTGTTAAGTGTTGTAGGAACATAGACTGTTGAGGATGAGGAGTGGCTCAGTTGGTAGAGGGCTTGCCCAGCATGCACAGAGCCCTGGGTTCAATCCCTAGCACCGCAGACCAGCTATTGTGATTCCTGTGATCCCAACCTTCAGAGAGTTGAGACAACAGTTATCCCTGGCAAGTTCTATTTCAGTTCGAGATTCAAAAGACCCTGTGTTTTTCTTTTTTTAAAAAAAAAGGTGGATCTGTTCCTGAAAGAGAACATGTTAGTCTTACTGTAAAGAAAGTAAGGAATTACCATAGTTTTAAAAAAAAAATCACAGTTTTACTCTTGCTGAAGGAATTTGCTGCTTTATGTAACTACATTTTTATAACATTGTAACAAAACTTAATGTTCGGATTAGGGCACAGAAGTGACCAGGGCAGGTGTCCAGTGGGTGTTATCAGATGTGGCAAAGGACTGGGCTTTCATTTCTTACTAAAATTGTTCATAATTTTGACTCCAAAGCCTTCTGACAGATTCAATTGTCTGGGTTCTTTCATTAACCTGCAACAGCTAGTGCCTACCTAAAAGCTTCGTGAATGTTCCAATCTATTTGTTTAATTTCCAAAAGAAAAGAAAAAAGAAAGAAAGAAAAAGCAATTGACATCTAATTATTTGTATCAGCTGTTGTAGGCCATTTTTCTCAATCCTCCTGCCAGTTTTATTATGTCTGTATCCCAGAATGGATTAGAGGATACAGTCAAACAGAAACAGGAGAAACCTCCTTGGAGCCTGTGTTCAGTGAATGAGGATTTGCAGGCAGCTTCCGAGACCCAGCCCTTCTAGACCCTTCTCCCTAAGGTACCCACCACACCTCATGAAACAAAGGTTCCAGAACAGACCCTTCAGCCTGCACCACTGCCTTGCCCTGGGACTTGTATTCCAAACATGAAGCATGGCTGCTTGCTTACTGGGACAGATGTCCACTGCACTCCCTGCCCACTGGTTCCTTCTCTAGGAAAATGGAGAGGTGGTGAATCAGTCAATCCCACCTCACACAGCCTTGTTTTCCTTCTGTTAGGCCTGCCTTGTCCCCAGTAAAGCTCTAGACTGCAGCCTGTATTCCCCCAGGTTCACCAGCCAAGGAAAGATCTAACCTGCCATGTACCTTAGGGCTAGTTCCAGAGAACATCCTGGCACCCTGTTCTGTAGAGCTGTGTAGCTCTTAAGGGTGAAGTAGCTCTGTGTTGCCAAAACACGAATGAATTAGAATAGATGCTGCTCAGGCAGGCTGCTTTGGCATTTGCTGCACCTTGAAGATTGTATGTGCAAGCACCTTTACATACACAGAGACTACTGGAAACAGGTTTTTCTGTGTTGATATCCTCTCGTTTCCTTGTTCCTTTTCCTCCTTCACTCACCAAGAAAAAAGAAAAAGAAAAGGGAAAGAAAAAGACTCAGGCTGGATGGCTCCTGTCTGTAACCCTAGCACTCAGGAGGTGTGAGGATCAGGAGATCAAGGCCTCATAGGACCTCCCTCCAAAGGCAAACAACTGAAAAGGAGCTCAGTGACTAAGGAGACCCCCGGTGTCTTCCTCCATGCCTCACTAGCCACTGGCTATGAGAGGTGGTTATGCATGTTCACGCACTGTTCCTGGACTCCTGCATTGAGTAACCATATGGCAATCTGAAGAGTTGGTACATAATCTTTCATTTTGGCACTTTCTGCCACCCACAAGTTAGATCCTGTTAGATCCAAAGTGGCTGCACTCTGCTCTCTTAGTCATTGCTTTGAGTTGTAAACAAACATAGCATGATCTGGCATTGTAACCAGCCAGCGAGTCTCACTAGCCACTCAATTAATACGAGTGAGGCTCCTGCCAACTGCCACCTCTGTCTAGGTGGATGAAGGAAAACAACAGCAGAGAACTATCAGACGGCAACTTGAAGCTTATTGGTGGGGGGCGGCTGAAGGCGCCGGAGTGTGCATACCTTTCCCCAGTGAAGAAAAGTGTAAAGGGATTCGAGATCCAACTCCTAGGAAGACTCGTGGCTGCAGAAGCCTGGCAACTTCCCAATTTACAATTGAGTACAAAAATAGCGGTGTTTCTATTTCAGATCTGAGTCTTCCCGGCCGGGATTCTGGAGGACAAGGAACCACTGAGTGGACATTTTGATGGCTCTGTCCTCAGCGTCTTGGGCCGGAACCTATTTCTGCTGTTTGTCTTCAGCTATGTTCTACTTGGACAGCTGTGGTCTGCAAGGAAAAAAAAATATTTTGAAGTGATTCTTGCAAACCAAAGGTTCCACTATAATGAGCCACAAAAAAACATTTTACCGATTTACTCTTTTTCCCCAAGAGGTTCACAGCTTACAAAAGAAACCGCAAAGCACTCTTCAGTACGAGGGTTGCTAGCAAGACTTTGATTCATATTGCAGCCCATAAGACTTCATCAAACCCTCCTTACACCATACTAAGTAGTAACCAGGAAAGGTGAGCTAGTCAATCTGATGACACTCCTGATGACGTAAGGTGATTAGATTGAACACACCAAAAAGGATCCTAATAGGTAAGGGTGCAACAGAGAGCACCTGCAGTAAAGCTTGGATGCAAATTTGGGAGAACTGAAGCTTACTAACTTTAAAAAACGTCCAAAGTGAATCATGCAACAAAGTAACGAAGGCTCCGGGATGTGGATCCCTTCCTTGTAAGATGTCAATAGATTTGTATTAGAAATGCATCTCATTGCTGCATGGTTTCTGCCCATCAGGGGAACTACAACTCCCAGCAACCTCTGCCCATCTAGAGTACTACAACTCCCAGCAACTCCTTGCCCGTATGTAGCTTCTTCAGTTTCAAGGTGAATTGGCCAGTCTTTCAACTTCAGTTTCCTCATCTGTAAGTGAGGACAACATGACACAACGTAGGTCAAGTTAGTATAGGGCCTGTCACACAGTCATTAAAAGGTTGTAGTTATTACTGAATGAAAAGAGGAATAAAAGGAGGACATGGTATACTAGGTATGGTGGAGGCAAAGGTTTATTGTAGATATGAGGAAGAGCGTAGACAGGCATCAGAAAGAGAAGGTCCAAAGTGGACATGAGCAGCAGACTTCAGTAGATCATGTGAGGAGAAGCAAGAGGGAAGAGGAGAGAACTTGGAGCAAAAGGCCAAAAGGGCTGGTGTCACCACAATGCCTGATTATATAGGGAAGAGCAGCTGGGGGAAGGGCAGCCCAGCTCTTAGGCTGAAGAAGCTTAGGGTAGGGGGCAGAGTATGCCAGCCAAGAGGATCCTGTAACAGGTAGAGACTGAGGGATGCTGGGAGAACCTGGCAGCCAGGTCCAGTTCGTTATGTTAAATCAGCATCTCAACCTTTTGTCCAGGTTTGAGACCTAACAACTCTCATAACTTCAGCAGCTAATAGCCATTGTACATACACTTCGACTCTTAAGTATTTTTAATTAATCTGCACAGTGAAACACTATTATTACAGGTAATCTCATTTTATTATGAAGCATACACAAGATAAAAAAACTTCTATTAGGGTTCCAGAGGACCACCTCATTTTTTTTAAAGAAAAGGTCTCACTATGCAACCCTAAGAGGCGTGGGATGCTCTACGTAGACCAGGCTAGCCTCAGATTCACAAAGCTATGTCTGTTTCCACACCCAAACACCCCCATGTGTTAGGATTAAAGATATTCACCACTATGCACTATGTATATCCCATTCAGAACTGCCTTACAAACCTGAGGGTGCGTATGTATGTGTGTGTATATGTATGTGTGCATGTATATGTGTATGTATATGTGTGTATATGTATGTGTGTATGTATGTGTATGTATGTGTGTATGTATATGTGTATGTATATGTGTGTATATGTATGTGTGTATGTATGTATGTATGTATGTATGTGTATATGTGTATACACACACAAGTGCATGCGTGAATGCCATACCAGCGACCCTCATTCTTGACCTATCAATTTGGAAGATATTAAAACAACCAAGAGCCTTAACTCAACTGGAGAGAACTGTAGGAAACAGGCGTTCATTTTCTAGTGTTGTGTGCTGGGATCCCCTCAATTTTTCCAACTGCAAAAACAAAAGAGTTGCCAAAGAAGAATTTGTTCTCTGAGATCCGCACAGCAGAGGAAATACAGGAGGAGTGGGGAGACTGTGTTGGTAAAGTCATAAGCCACCTTTTTCAGGGCGGGCGAGATGACTCAGCCGTGAGGGTGCTTGTCATCAAGCAGGACAGCCTGCATCAGTCCCTGAGACCCACACAGTGGAAGATGAACCCTGACCCCCACGAGTTGTCCTCTGACCTCAACGTGCCTGCACCTCCCCTGCAGCAGTAAGCAATGTAGTCAGAGTCTTTTAAAGAATGTCTGTTTTCAGGTCCTTGGGCATGGGGGTAGGGGGAGAACATTGCTACAGAAGTTAAATACTTCAGTTATATAAGGATTTTTAAAAATAAATGTTACTGGTCTATTTGTGTGCCAAAAACAGCCATCCAATGAGAGGAACAGCAAGCCTTTGCATTCTGAGGCTTGAAAGGAGGCCAGACCATGCAGAAGGTAAAGGCGTGCGCAGTGAATTCTCAACACATGTTCGCAGCCAAATGCTATTACCGTCAGCAGGAAGGAGAGACACCGGATTCACATCCCTCTCAGCCACTTGTGTGACTCTCCAGGTTTTAATTTTTTTACACTTATTATTTCCTGGGGGACACGCACATGACATCCTACATAGGTGGAGGCCAGAGTGGGTGACTAATTATGTGTTCATTTCGCAGTGACCATCGCCATCACCGCCATTATCACTAACAGTGTCTTGGTGACCATCTTCAGACTTCCTCATCGGTAAGACTTCCAGGACACAATGTCCAAACTGCCTTCCCAAATGTGCCCGGGATCTGAACGCAGCCTCCCCGTGGGAATGCCGTGTGCAGCAGAGCCTCATTTCCTGAGGGGTGGAAGAGAGAAAATGTCTGCACAAACTGATAGGGGCATCTGCACTTTGCTGAAGGGCTTGCTTCAGACCACCACAGTGGTGTGCACAAGGCTCCTCCAGCAGAGCTGTTGGCCCACTCGACCAACACACTCCCTGTTGACATATTTATTGCTTTATGCTTATTATTTTGCTTGAGATAGAGTAGCCCAGGCTGCCCTTGAACTGTGTTTCCACCTTAGCCCCTACCTGGGAGTCGTAAGCATGCATCGTCATGCCCAGCTTTCTTGGTCTTTTAGTGTCTATCTGTTAAATATGATAGGATCGCTGAGTATTTGGAAAAAGGCTGAAATTTCAGAGTAACCTCCCCTCAAAACAACTCTACCATAAGAAACCTTGATAAGGGATTATAATATGGAACTATAGAGATGGCTTAGTGGTTAAGGAGCACATACTGCTCTTGCAGAGGACCACCTTTGGCTCCCCGCACCCATGCTGACTCTCAGCTGCCTGCAGCTCCAGCTCTAAGGGATCTGATGCCTCTGGTCTCTGTAGGCACCTATGCTATAGTGCACATACCCACATGCGCACACACACAAAAGAACATGAAATCTTACAAAGAGTCATGTTATCCTCCCAACAGAAAACACTGCATTGTATAAGAGGGTAAAATACAGCTCTTAAAAAGAACTCATGTAAACTAAAATACAGGAGAAAAAAGTTAACCTTCTATTCAAAATTAATATTAAAAAAGCAAAATTAAAGGGAAAACTAATGTAGGGAAAATATAAAAGATTAGAAGATTGGACTGGGATATCCTTGGTCTGAATAACAGGAATGTCAGAAAAGAAAGTAGAGATTATAGAATGAGTCATTCAAAAATAATACAAGAAAATGAATGGAATTGAAAGGTGATTGGAAGGCCCCTGAGATGCCTTTGAGAAAAACAAACGAGAAAATCTGCCATACCATGGGGCTGAGGAGAAGATTCTAAACCCTGAGGAAAAAAGAAAATTAGGGATTAAAAAAGATAGTTGGAGGGGCTGGGGTATAACTGGGTTGACAGGGCTCACACCAGACATGTACAAGGCTCTGGGCTCCAGAAGCGGGCAGTTGGCAGGGATAACTTAGTAAGCGGGGACAATCCTCCCACCCAACACCTACATCAAGTAGCACACAGACCTGTCTCCAAATAAAGTAACGGGTCATTACAACCTGTTGTGCCTTAACAACGCCTAGTAACTTCCTTTTTATGACCAAACACATCCTAGAACATAGTCTGAAATTTGAGGCAATGCACCAGTTCAGCCTACATTAGTTAGGTCCACGTGCAGTAAGACCAACTGTGTCTGCTAAGGTTTTCGAGATAAAACTAAATTTACATCTTATACATATGCACAATTAGATGTGCATATGATTAAGAGCAGGGGCATCATGGGAAAGAACACGTGCAGTGAACAGAGGTTTGCATAACCGAAGCCTATCAATCAAAACAGAAAACTACCCATACCCTGGCCCTAGCAGCTAAGCCCTTCCTCCTGGAAACCAGAAGGCACTCTTGAGCTTCACGCTTGCTCAGGGCAGCGGCTCCCCTGCCATGTGCATCCACTTGGTGCTTTTCTCTTAGCTTCTGAGTAAAAACCCTTTGTTATTTTGCTGTCTCTGTGGGAAGCTTCAATTCTTTGAAGGAGGGACCAAGCTCCATCCAGTCTCTGAGCCCCCTGATTACACATTCCTGACACTGCAAAAGAAGAGAAGGAGGAGAATTGAAATTTTTAGATACCTCACTAGCAGTGGTAGATGCCAGGGACCTTCATACTTACATAGGCGGTTTACTTTCAATTCAGGGTTCAACACCTACCCAAAACATTCAAGTGGGGTGGGGGGAGTCATTTTCAGACATGGAAAGACCAGAGAGCCACCATTCTAAAGCTTTCCTGGGAAAGGGGTGGTCCAACAAAGCAGTGAGATAAACCTTAACAAGGAGAAGGTGTTGCAGTTTGAATGAAAATGACCCCAATTGGCTCATAGGGGATGACTTTATTTGAAAGGGTTAGGATTCGTGGCCTTGTAGGAGTGGGTGTGGCCCTGTTGGAGAAATTGTGTCCTTGGGAGGGCTTTGAGATTTGAGCAGCTCAATGGAGGTCAAGTAGCTCACCCTCCTTCCTGCTGCCTATGGATGGAGATGTAGCTCCCTCGGCTACCTCACCAGCACCTTGTCAGTCTGCAGACTGCCATGGTTCCCACCATGACAATAATGAAACGTAAGCCAGCCACAGTTAAGTGCTTTCTTTATTGTAGGAGTTGCCATGGTCATGATATCTCCTCACAGCGATAGAACACTGCCTAAGATGGTGTGTCATGCAGAAAATAGGGTGTCAACCCAGGAGCTGAGCAAAGGGCACGCTAGGATGATAGATGGGCGGCTGGACTAAGAATCAGTTGAAGTGGGAACCTGGAGGGCCCCTGAAGAAAGGTCCCAAGAATTCAAAAGAAAACAACAAATCATCCACCATGGTAGGAAGGGAACTCTTCTAAGTTCAGTTCAAACAATACATTTAGAAAACAGATAAAATGAGGCAACTGGTAATTCCAAAAATATGAAAAAAACAGCCACAGTACACTATTTAGCCCTAAAATATACAGTCTTCACAAAGATTGTATAAAACGTAAATACTAATGATCTTGATAAAATGGGGGAGGAAGAAATGGAAGATGAGAGCTCGTTCCTCACTGGCCGTAGTTAGACATTACTAATCTCTAATGAAGCCCGAGGTGTGTACTTTCTGTAAGGCAGTAGTGAGATGCTCGCCTCCATGGACATGGAGCTTTGGCGCCAGCTCCTGAATTAACTACTCGGAGGTGGGTAGTTAATCCTGAAGGGGATTAACTAACTGGAGCCTCAAGGACAGTAACCTCTCTCTCATCAGCCTGTCTCCCCACCACGTCTTCTTAACCCACAGTGGGATAGATCTCGCAGTTTTCTTACCGAGTTTTAAGGGGTTTTTGTTTTGCTTTTCTGTGTTGGGAAGTACTCCTTGGAAAAGTGTAAATAACTGATCCTTCTGGAAACCTAAGTTTAGAGTACCCAATTTTATAACTCTGTCATTCCCTTAAAAACGTCTAGAGCAAAATTTCAACAAGGCCAGAGGAGAGAAGTAAAGGCAGTCACTTGGAAGGAGTTCTCTGGGTACATAGTAAGTATGTGGCCTCTTTAAAGCAAATACACAAGTCCCTGACACCAAAGGCAAGGGAAATGAGTGGGTGGACATTGGTAACACGGGCTACTGCTGACCTTCCATTTGCAAGGCCAGAGTCACAGCTGTCCCTTGAATGAATTCATGTGCCCTGGCTTAGTCTCCTGGACGATTCTAGAACCAGTGAGCCACTGTGGCCCAGGGTGTGGTGGCCAATGCAGCAGTTGATGTGGTGTCAGCCCATCTGTGCAGGCCAAATCCCAAAGTCTAAATAACAGGCAAATAGTTGTCACCTGATCCTTCTGAATACACCCTAGCCTGCTCCAAAGTTCCTAACCCACAGACACGGCCTGTCTGCACGCTGTGGGTTTGTGAGCCCTATAGTCAAAGGCTGTCCATTTATGCATGCCTCACTGTGGCTTTCTGGTCAGTGGCCTAGACTTCTATACAACAAGATGACTTCAGGTTTCAAAGCAAAGACAGATCACGGGCAATTTTATCTGTCTTGTAGAGCCTTGTAACCATTACTTATCAACTGAAATTGGCTGTTTGCTGAAGCAGGCAGCTTCTTAATTTTCTGAAGTATCAGTGATGGCTCACTCAAGCCTTCAGACTCTTCAAAGTATCTGTGAATAGATTAAGGCTCATGCTACCACCCTAGCACACACACACCCTTCTTAAGTTAAAGCAGCTCTTAGGGGCTCAGGTCTAACATAACTAAATGACTAGGTTCCCCTCTCCGGGTTCCAATGAAAGAGTCCCTTAAGTGTTACTTGCTACCTCTGGACCTTGGCCCAAGTTCCCACATGGGTGTGCCTTGTGGAAAGGAGAGAGTGCTGTGGCATGTCTTGCATTAGAATTTATAGCTCCTGTCTTGCTGAATATGAGTATTTCCTTTTTCTTGTCTTGTCTTCCCCCTCTTCCTTCTTTCCTTCTCTGTTTGAGTGCTTGCTGTATCTCCCAAATCGGTCCTGAACTCTGGCCTCTGTGTCTTGGGCATTGAGATTACAAGTGTCCACCACCACACCTGGGCCAAGTGCAGTTCTTTAAAGTTCACAGGCACTCTGGGCCTTGAGATGGCTCAGTGGTTAGGAGCATTGGCACTGTGTCCTGAGGACTGGAGTTCACACCCAGAACCTGTGTCAAGTGGCTCACAAATGCCTGTACTTTCAGCTCCAAGGGATCAGACTCCCCTTTCTGGCCTCCAGGGACCCTGGCATACACATATATGTACACACACACACACACACACACACACACACACACACACACACAGACACACACATCAATAAAAAATTTAAAAATATTGAAAAAAATACAACAGAAAATGGAAGCGTCGTGTGACTGGTGCTGGGCTCCCCAAAGCATGTCCCCTTTTCAAGCACACAGGTGTACACAGGTGCACACATGCGTGTGCATAGGCACTCCACCTGCAGGCGTCAAGCATGCACACTCCCCAATATTTCTATTCCCACTCAGTTAAGGAACTGTTGGAGTGGTGCAAATAAATCACCACTAAATGAGACTGAGACTCAAGTCTGGGCAGCATGGCTGCACATGAACATTACTGGCTGTTTTTATGTTTCTGCTGCCTAGGGGTCTGGTCTCCCCATCAGGAACCCACGGCTTGTGAGTGCGCAGAAGGGCAGACTAGAGCCAGGTCCAAATATACCCAATGGTCTCTTCCTCCAGGAAAAACAAATAGCTCTTACCTACAAAATAGTCTCAGACCATTGGAAATACTGGTCTTTCCTCTTTGCCCTCTCGGTTGTGCTGGAGAAATCCAAATGAGAAAACTTCCTGTTTAAAATACTCAGCGGAGGAGAAACAACAGATCAACTTGGGCTAATATTGGTAGCGGGAAAGACCAATTAACAGCTTCATGAATTGTGCTGTTTACACTTCTATTCCTAAGGTTAATTATGCGATCAAGTAATAGCTTTTGCCTTGATTAGAGGGCCCTCAGGAAATAAAAGTGTGTTTCCATTTGAAAGGCGTGTTTGCCTTTCAGTCCTGTGGTGGTAGAGAGGGGCTAGGCTCAGCCTGCTTAGCCCATCCACTGCTAGCAACCAAGAAGTAGCTTGGGAGTCAGGCTCACCACATACTGTCACCAGCACAACTAGTAGTCAAGATATTCTTCATCTAAACAATGCCAAGGCTGGGGGATACATGAAGCACTGAGGTGGGCTCTAACTCTTATTCTTGCTCTCTCTCTGCTGTGTGTGTGTGTGTGTGTGTGTGTGTGTGTGTGTGTGTGTGTGTGTGCGCGTGCGTGTGTGTACGCGCGCATAAACATGTGCTCAAGGAGTTGAATGTAAATGGTCAGCTTTGGTGGCAAGCTCTCTTTCCCCCTGAGCTGTCTCATTGGATCTGCCTTGGATTATCAGTGATGCCTCCCTGAAGTTTCCCATCACTCTGTATAGGGAAGAATCAATACAATTAGTGCCTCCACCCTAAAATATACAGGAAACAAACAGAACCCAAAAGAACATCACCCATGTTTCATGGATGTGCTCAGCATTGTCTGTTCAGGTCGCTGTTAGTACTAGATAGTCACTTTTTTGTTAATATGACAAAATAAAACATAATAAAATGAAACAAAAATTACAATAAAAGCAAAGTTGGACATGGCAACCCAACAGGGGGGAAAGAGTCCTAAGATCTGGCACAAGAGTCAGAGACTCACTTGTTCTCCCAGTCCCTTCAGTTACTAAGCTGCTAGCTGTGCTGTACACAGCCGACCTGGTGCAGACCCGCGTCGGCCCCGTGCCTGCTGCTTCAGTCTCCATGAGCTCATATGTGCCTTGCTTAGTTGATTCAGAGGGCCTTGTTCTCCTGTGTCCTCCATCGCCATTGACTCTCACACCTTTTCCACCTCCTCTGCTGTGGAGTTCACTGGGCTCTGAGGGAGGATGATGGACAGCTCCGATTTAGACTCTCTCCATGCATAATGGCCGCAGGTCTCTGTCTCTTCCCATCTTCTGCCAGAGAAAGGCTCTCTGATAAAGACTGGATAAGGCACTGATCCAGTATTGCAAAATATCATTCGGAGCCATTTCGTTGATTTATTTCATTCATTCATTCTCTCTCTCTCTCTCTCTCTCTCTCTCTCTCTCTCTCTCTCTCTCTCCCCGCCCCCGTCTTTAGACCAGTATTGTTTGGTTTTATAGTAGATCTCTGCGATATCTAGACTCTAGTTCCTGGTTACCCAAGCAGGTTATAGTGTGGGTTCCTTCTCCGGGAGTGGACCTTAGGTCAAATCAGACGTTGGTTGGCCACTCCCACAAGTCCTGTACCACCATTGCCCTAGCATATTTGGCAGATAGGACAGATTGTAGGTCAAAGGTTTTGTGGCTGGTTTGGTGTCCATGTTTCCTTTTGGTAGCCTGCTGATTACCGTCCTGCACCAAAGAGACTAGAACATAGGAGTGAGGGCTCCATGTAGGCACCAGGTCTACTTCTCCATGCTCAAGGAGTTGTGTGGGTGTTGTCCTCAGCAATGAGGCCCCACTGTCAGTTTTCAGAGTGAAACATGTTGTCTTGACAACACCTAGGGGGTTGGTAGATGTCCATGGGACCCCTTTGGTCAACAACTCAATTGAATGCAACCTAGTTCCACCACTAAAGGCCTTGCCTGGCTCCAAAAGATATCCAGTTGATACTCCAAGTCCTCCATTACTAGGAGGACTCAATAGGATCACCTCTGTAAGTCACATAAGATTATAAGATCTATAAGTTTCCACTGTGCTAGGTTTCCATGCCACCCCCAATGAACCTCCCCAATTCCAGCCATCTCACCCCACATTCTCTTTTCCACCCCACCTCTCCCTTGCCTGATTCCCTCCTCTCATCCCATCGCAATCTGCCTGTGAAGTCTACCCTATTTCCCCTTCCCAAGGAAATTTCTGCATTCCCCAGACGGCTGCTCTCTACCTAACCTCTCTGGGTCTCTAGATTGTAAAAGTTATCATTCACTTAATGGCTAATATCTGCTTATAAGTGAATACATACTATATTTACCTTTTTGGTTGGGTTACCTCATTCAGGATGATTTTTTTCTAGTTCCATTCATTTGCCTGCAAAAACAAAACAAAACAAAACCAAAAACAAACAGAAAACCCACCACCACCACCACCACCACCACCACCACCACCACCACCACCGACAACAACAACAGCTGAGTGATACTCCGTTGTGTAAATATACCACAGTTTCTTTATCCAGTTTTCTGCTGAGTGGCATCAAGGTTGTGTCCAGTTTCTGGCTGTTATTAATAAAGCTACTATGAACATGGTGTCCTTGAGCAAGCGTCTGTATGGAGTGGTGGAGCATCCTTTGGGTATACACCCAAGAGTGGTATAGCAGTGTCTTGAGGTAGATCAACTCCCAACTTTCTGAGGAACCACCATATTGATTTCCATAGAGGCTGTACAAGTCTGCACTCCCACCAGCCGTAGAGCTCTATTCCCCTTGCCAGCATGAGCTGTCACTCGTGTTATTGATCTTAGCCATTCTGACAGGTGTAGGACGGGATCTCAGAGTCGTTTTGATTTACGTTTCCCTGATGGCTAAGGATGTTAAAAATTTCTTCAAGTGTTCCTCAGCCATTTGAGATACTTCTATGGAGAGTTCTCTGTTTAAATTGTTCCCCATTTTAAAAATTGGATTGTTTGTGGGTTTTTTGATATATATAGTCACATTTTCTTAAAATTAAAATATTACTTGTGTGTATGTGTGTATACATATGGTACATGTGAGTATGTGCAAGCAAGCACCTATGTGCACATATGGAAGCCAGAAGAGAAAGCGGGTGCTCCACTTTAGCCTCTGAGGCAGGGTCTCTCTGTGAACCTGAAGCTCACTGCTCATCAGATAGGCTGGCGGTCCAGCAAGCCTGACATCTCTGACACCCCCACCTCGGGGTTCCAGGCACCAGCAGTAATGCCTGCTTTGTGTTTTTTCATTTCATCTTGTGTGTGTGTGTGTGTGTGTGTGTGTGTGTGTGTGTGTGTGTGTGTGTGTGTGTGTGCATACGAGTGCAGGAGCCTGCAAATACCAGAGGAATCACATTTCCCTGGAGGGAGAGTGACAAGTAGCTGTGAGCTGCCTCATGTGGATGCTGGGAGTTGAACTCTGGTCTTCTGGATGAATACATGCTCTTAGCCACCAGGCTCTATAGCCCTCTAGCCCCATGCCTGGCCTTTTATATGGGTGCTAGGGTCCCAAATTCAGGTCATGCTGGTGCAGCAAGAATTTTTACTCACTGTGCTATCTCTCGGCACAATTTTTTTAAAGCTTATTCCATTGGAAGGTTCCTCACATGAACGCACTCATGCACTGTTCATAGTAATCTTGTGGATACCATGGCCAACTGCCCTGTTCTTTACAGCTGAGGAGACTAAGGCAGCCACAGCAGCCAGTTAAGCCAAGATTTGACACCTTTACCCTTGTGTGCCTTAGGCCTAGGCTGCGGGAGTACACAATGAAGAAGGACACTTAGACAGGACACTGTGCCGTTTGCAGTCTTCAAGGAAGGTACAAATTTACTTCTGCAGTCACATCAAAGGCAGGAGACCCAAGATGCTCAAAGACAAACTGACTTCTGTAGCAGCTAACTGTGTCGGGCTGGGAGAGAGCTCTCATTGACCTGTATTTGGAACACAGGGAGTGTTTGCAGAATCTGGGCTCTCCTCATGGCCACATGGCCTTGCCTGACTGGCCAACATAGCAGATTCTGAGATGATGTATTGTTTTGAACAAAGGGTCACTAAAGGAGAGTCTGGGTTAAGAGCAGGATACCATGAAGAGCAGGGTACCATGAAGAGCAGGATACCAATCTTCTCCTCATACTGTGGGATGCAGAATAACCCTGTGTGTAGTTCATGTGTTTGAACACTTGGTCCCCAGGTGGTGAGACAATTAGGTGAGGTGGAACTTTTAGGAGGCAGAGCTTTGTGGGAGGAAGTGTATCACTGGGCATGTGCCTTGGTGGGTCGGTGGGTCGCTGGGGTGGGGGTGGGGGGCAGGGTGCACTTTGAGGTGTTATAGGCTAGCCTCACTTCCTGTTCTTTCTCTGTTTCATGACTATTGATGCAAGTGACCAGCTGGCCTTCTTGCTCCTGCAGTCCTGCCTTCCCTACCATTATAGAATGTATAGAATGCATCTTCGGTGGTGGGGGAAAGATATGTAAACAGTTAAAGCACTGGCTGCTCTTGCAGAAGACCAGAATTCAGTTCCCAGCACCCACGTCAGGTTGCTTACAAACATCTGTAATTCCAGCACCAGGGGATCCAATATCTTCCTCTTGTCTCCTTTGGTACGTACATGTATGTGCTTGTACACATACACACACTCACCATACTCATAAAAATACATAAGATAAAAAAATTAAAAGTATCCCTTCAAACTGTAAGCCAGAATAACCCTTTCTTCCTAAAACTCGTCCTTGTCAGGAATATTTAATCACAAAAATGAGAAATGCAACTGACGCACAAGAGCGCCTGCTAGAAATGGGAGGAGGGGTCATGCGCAGTAGTGCTCTGCTCAGGCAGTGGTGGCAGACGAATCAAATTCCCACTCCACATCTCAGCTCATCCCAGTAGCCAGGTAAATTAGTCTCTTTGCACCTCAGCAGTCTTCCCTCCCTTGGGTTGTAAGGAAGATGGAATTAGATCACCCAAGTAAAGGGCTTCATGACTTCTGCAAGAATGGTCCTTGGACCAGTGCAGCAGAAGTCTCACCTGGGAGTTCCCCAGAAACATGGCATCTCAGGCCGATCCCAGACTTACTGCCGTAGATGCCCTACTCAACTCAGGGTCCTTCCTATGGATGGCGCTTTACCTCAAACACCGAGCTTTGAAAAGTCATGGTAAGAGGAGTGAATCATGACTGCTGGAGATAATTATGTACATTTAGATGACCCTGTTAAATAACCTCAGCGTACTCCAGGGGCAAAGTGTTGAAGTAAAGAAACCTCAGAAATGAGCAACAGGGGCTGCTCTGGAGACCTCTTCCATTGCTTCCGTTGACGTCATCACCACCTGTTTCCAAGTTCTCCGAGATGAAGAGAATGCCTGAAGAAGGGAACTACGGGAGTAACTGTTGAGAAAACCAAAGTCAGGGAAGGGAGCAGCCATGAAGCGACACCTGGCAATGACGGCAACCAGACATTCACTACTGCTGCCTACCGAAGAGAAGCCCTTTCCTTTTCTTGTAGCACAACCCAAGTCTCCGTCCAGATCATGGCTTTTAATTTGAGTGTACTGTTACTCCTCAGAAGTGGCTCACAAGGCTTGAAAGAGCCACTCTCCTTTAGAAGTCTTTTTAGAATGCAGAGCTTGAAGATTAGTGTGGGAGCACGACCATTTGACTGCCTAAGTGTTCAATCTCCCAGGTACTTAGACACTTCGCAGCGAGAACTGATGTTCATTAAACTGTAAGCAAATTAGAGTTCAAGCCAAAGATATAAAGGAAGACATCGTTAGTGCATGGGAGCCATCCACCACCATCAGGCTTCTTGTAGGTAAGAAATCCTGTACCTCAGGATCCGTCTCTTGCACAAAAGAAAATTACACGGCTGTGTTTGCAGCCGAGGCTGCGCTTTATCGCCCTCCATTTACAATGAAGTGGAGCAGAAGGCTGCAACGCTGCATTAAAGCTCGGTTTTCCTTTTGGGTTTTGCCTCCATGTTATCTTTGGAGGGCCTCAGAATGGCTTGATAAATAAAGCATTTTGTCAGCCAATAAATTAAAAAGTTATTTTTATCAAGTGATTGTTCAATGGCCGATTCACAAGGCAGAAGCTTCCTGGGTGTCCAGGGCGTGGGAGGGCATACCATCCCTCAGCAAAATTGAATTGGAGAGAAAAAGCATTGCTCTCTGCCGTCCAAATCCAAGGTCTGCATTTCTCTGTGGCTGGACCCACCCTTCCCTGAGCCTGCACTACAGCTTTAAAGGAACAGAATTGGCAGAGGAAGATGGACTCATCTGATTCTTACAGGCTGGCCTCACAGCCCATTTCCCAAAGAATAAATGCCCAGGTGTCCCCCAATGCTGTAAAACTATTTGTAGGCAGCTGAATCAGAGACCCCAAGAGAGCCAGGTTTGAGTTTCCAGAACTGCTCATACCTGGGGCCTACATCTTCTCACTCCTCAGCCTTCCTGAGTTAAACGTTGGAAAATGCGTCAAGAGTCTGATGAAGGCTCACCCTTAGCCTGGGTACTGGAGGGCTGTGACAGAGTGGCCAGGGAGGCTCCAAGTCCCTTTTACAGGGCAAAGGGTTCCCTGGTCAGCACTCAACAGGAAGCCTAAGCAAGGGAAAGAGACCCCTGAAAAGCTCCCTAGAGGGCCTGAGACGAGAATCTTCAGGCTGGCTGAAGTTCCTGGCTTGGCAGATTTCCCAGGGCCCCTGTCTACCTTTGTGGGATGGTGCCTCTGTAAGCAGGCGTCTGGACACACTGTTTAGAAGCTGATGGTGCCCCCATCACAGGTACCTTTCCTCACGCTGATTTTGATACAACGGTGAACCTAAAAAGACTGGGTTGACTTGAGCTCTGTTTTACCAGTGACACTTAGAGGTTTGCCTGCACCCTGCCATCTGCTTAAAGCGACTCAAATACTCAAATATTCAGAAACAGGCCCCCAGGCCTTGTCTAGATTTAGAAAACTTTTTGACTGGGGAACATGTCACGGGAACAGACTTGGGACATGATTTCTGTGGGAGGGACGAAGTAGAATGTCCAGAAAAAAAAATGGAGAAAGCAGGGATCCAGGAGGGCATGGAAAGAAACAAACAAAAGAGCAGGATTCTAAGAGGGAGATGGGGGCAGGCAGGTACTAGTGATGGAAGAAAACTAGTGTCCAGCCAAGCTCAAGACATGGGAAGGTGGCACTCCATTCTGCTCCCAACTCAATCTGAGTTAAGAAACCCCTCCCCCCCCAAGCCCTCCTAGGATCATAGCCAGGGTAGAATGAGAGGAATGTGGCCCAAGCCACTCTGGGGCCATCTGCAAATGGCAATCAGCCATTGTGCTGGAGCTGAATCCTGTGGCTCTTTCACTAGGAATCCCCAAGGCAGTTTCAGTGCCATGTCAGTCTAGGTGATGCCACATTCCAAAGGGGACCCTTGGCAGTGTCTCACGGGCCTTTGGAGCTGAGGTGGTGGAGGGACCCTAGTGGAAAGGCACAGTGTCAGAACTTCCCAGACAAGGTTCACCCAGCACCTCTAAGTACACAGAAAGGGCATTTTGTTCATTTCCTTTTATAAGATGTACATTTAAATGTATTGAATTTATATTAATGCAATTTCCCTAAATCTGGTTAGATTTCTTTTCTTTCCTTTGACTTGGGGTGTCGCCTAGTCCAGACTGGCCTCAAGCTTACTGTGTACCTGAGGATGACCTTGAATTTTGGATTCTCTTGCTTCTAACTACCAGCAAGCCTTGTTCATTTGAAGCTGGGAATCGAACCCAGGACCCCATGCATGCTACCTAAGCGCTCTTCCAACTGAGCCATATCCCCAGCCCGTAAGTCTTTAAACTTCTGTTGAAAAGTGACGAAGGGGCAGGGTGGAGAGTGAAAGAGAAACAGAAGAAATGAAAGGTCTTCTGGTACTACAACGAAATTACTTTATGTAACCCCTCTGTAGTGGCAAAGGTCTGCCCTGCCTGGGAGTGGGGGCCTAGCATGCCAGCGTGTCCTGGGTTTGACCTGCTCAGGTCTGGCCTCATCACTAAGCATTATCTCTCTCCATATATGGCAGATGAGAGAGCTCAGTTTGCTATCCCAAGAACAGTCAGGCCGCTGATACCCAAGCTTCTGTCAGAGAGCAGCAGCTCACCTTCCTGGTGGAAGGTTCAGAGCTGAAGGAGCCATGGAGGCTGTAGATGCAGGCGGGGACCTGTGCAGCAGAAGCGAAGTCTCCAGCCTGGACCCTCTGTGAGGTCATGGAAGTGGACCTGTGCAGCAGAAGCGAAGTCTCCAGCCTGGAGCCCTCTGTGAGGTCACAGAAGTGGACCTGGAACTGCAACACAAAGGGCCTGGGACATAAATAAAGACACCGAATGTTCTGAAATCTCCAGGAATGTGAATTCTCAACTTTAAAAACAAAAAAGAAAACTGTATCAGCATTTCTGACCTAATGTCACATATGTTTTGCTAAAAATGGCATGTTGAAAAATAATAGAGCTTACGGTGAAAATAGAGTTTATGTGCCAGTGAAAACTAATCACAACCCTTATAACACGTATGGACCCAGTTGTCTCTTTCCTGTCATTTCCATATGGCACCAAAGGGGACAGGAGTGAAGTCCTGGCAGCTTCAAAGTCTAGGCTCAGAACTCTGTCTTTCTCCTTGTGAATGTGGATCAGAGGACAGTCACTTCCTGGAGGGAGATGATCCATCAGAATTAAAAGTCTGAGTCAGGATGTGGGCTTCCATGTTAACGTAGTTACCTTTGGAGGTCATGAACTTCTAGATCTAATTGTAATTCAGAAGGAATATTGACAGAAGAGCTCAGAATGGCACAATGAGGTCACAGTGAGTCAAATCCAGGGCAACCCTGATTTGAGCAATCCAAATGTAATTAAATGAATGAATGAATGAATGAATGAATGAATGAAGAGTAAATGAACAAACAAGCAAGCAAATAAAAGAACATTTTGATAGAAAAATTCAGCAGCAGCTTATAATGTGTACTATTTATGGATCATTTTCTGTGACTTTCACACATCCTGATAGTGATATTATGGTTAATTAAAAATAGTCATCCATTACAGATGAAAATGAAAATATAGGTAGATATACCAAAAAAGTATTAGCAGGTATCGGACCAAATGGGATAGCTATGTGAGATGTCTTCATGCTATGACTGAATTTTTTGTGTGTGTAGGTAAAAACAAACAACCAAAAAAAAGAAGACTTCCACTTTCATCAAGGAAGACACCCGCAATAGCAACACAGCAACAGATGACCGCCCCCATTCTAGTGGTCGACTGAAAGAGTCTCAGTGGAGCAATCCGAACAAACAACAACGAAAACGAGAATTAGCGTACGACCAAACACCTAAGACAAATACGTGTGCTCCTGAGGAGATAAACACGGGCGTTGTGTAAGAGTGGGGGGAAAGAGAGAATCTTTCAGGGTGAAGAATTCCAGATAATTGGTGTAAATATTCCTCCTTCAAGGAAGTAAGTTCTGTAAGTTGACTGTTCTGAGGCAATTAGGTAACTTAAGAGAAAGGTTATTCTTGGTTTGCTGTCTTTGGGCAGGTGGTAAGGTGCCCCGTGATAGCAAGCTGGGATGGCAAAACAACTCATTTCATGAACCACGAAGTCAAGAAGAAAGAGCAGGACCTGGGGTCCCACAGTCCCATTCAAGGCTACACCCCAATGACCTAAAGACCTCTCACTAGTCCCTACCTCCTGAGGTTTCTACCAACTCCCAATAGCAAACCTTTTACCCATTTGTCTTTGGAGAACATTCTAGAAATTCTAGTTGTGATATTGCAGCTTGCCTCTGTGGGTGTTCATACAAACATTCTTCTTGAGTCAGATATGAACAAAAAAAGAAGAGAAAACATCAGAAACCAGGAGCTTCATAAATAAAGAAATCTAATCCCATCTCGACCCAGGGGTCAAGGTCGCCATCCACAGTGGGAAGCTATTTTGCTGAACTGTGCCCTTGATATATAATCAAAATGGCATTTACCATTACGATCTTCCGCCAACATTTGCACCACACCAGTCTAATGGTGAGAAGCTCTTCAGGTACACCAAAACAGAGGGGTCATGGGAGACATCTGGCAAGTATGTCTCAAAACGGCCAAGGTCACCAAAGATAAAGAAAGTCTAAGAAACTGTCACAGCCGATAGGAGCTTATGTGCACAAAATAACTGAATATAATGTGGTATCTTGCATAGGATCCTGTGGTGGGAAACACATTAGATTTAGACAACCACTAAGGAAATCTGAATGAAGCATGGATTTTTGTTAATCATAATGCATCATTTTGGGGTCATTTGTTGCAACTAATGTACTATACTAATGGAGGTTATTACTAATAGCAGGCACTGGTGAATTATGGCATATGAGGAAACTGTATTTTTCTGTAAATCTAAGTTTATGCTTAAAAAATGTAATAAATTAAAAACTATCCTATACTCGACCATAGCCAGGAGTGGTGAAAACTATTCTAAAATTAATTTATATATGTTATAAAATATATATTCTAAAATTTATAAAAGATATAAAATAATGACAGGTGGACAGGTGAGTTAGAAGAGTTACTAACCTCCTCTACCTCCCAGTTAATTTTTCATTAAAAAAGGTCTAGGAATCTATGATAAGAAAAGGAATTCTAAGTTTGGTAGATCGATGAGCAGCAGGCTGTGACCAGAGCAGGTAGGACCCCTCCTCCCTGCACTCAACCTTCCCACCTCAGCATGGCTGCACGCCCTCACTTCCCTCGCACACCCGGAAGCTCAGTCCTCAAAGTGCACGGCCCGGCCGTCTTTCTCGAGACCTCACACCATCACGTGGTTGCACCTGAGCAGGACCACCACGCCTTCCAGCAGCTATGTCCTCTATCCCCTCTCTGCTGGTTTCCATTGCTATGGTTTCAATGTCCCCACCAAAACACATGTCGAAATTTAATCTTCATCGTGATGTGTTAAGAAGTGGGACTAATTTAAGTGGGACTTAAAAGGTTGGGCTTTTAAGAGAGTGCTAGGCACACATTTACAATCTCAGGACTTGGCATGGGGATTACCATAAATTTGAGGTCAGCCTGGTCTAGATAGTGAGTCCAATCCAGCTCACATAAATGGACTAATTCATTCATAGATTAGCAAGTTAATCGCCAATGGAGTGGCTTTGATGGCAAAGTACACTTGTCTTGCTTAGTCTGTCTCACCCTATGGTACCCTCCACTACGGTCTGACATGCAAACCTTCTGGACACACGCTCTTTATCAGGCATACAACTTGAAAATACTTTTCCCATTCTTATTTTTATATACCATGCCCCTTGAAGCATAATAGCTGAAAGTTTTTTAATGTAGTTGAACCCCAATGTGTGTGTGTGTGTGTGTGTGTGTGTGTGTGTGTGTTTTCTACCCCCTCCACCCCTCCCTCTCTCCCAACTCTCTCCTCCTTTGTCCTATTCATTCGCTGTCACATCTAAGAGAGCATTTTGGAACTCAGAATCATGAAGATTCACACTCGGGTTTTCTTCAGAGAGTTCCCCAGCAGTAACTGTTACCTGTAGGTCTATGGTCCTTTCTGCATTGGTTTTGTGTGTGGTGTGAGGTAGGGATTTAACTTCAGTGTCTTGCTTGTGTGTATAATCATGTCAACACCCTTGTTGAATGATTCCTGTTTTTCCTATCGAATCAGCTGGTCATTGTTGACAACTCACCAGACACAAAAAGATTTATTTCTATTTCCTTGTGCATGGCTATTTTTTTATATTACAAAATATCATTGCAGGTGTTTTGGGAAAGCATGGCAAGGAACAAAGGAGACGATGTAAAAGCATGTTTAACTCCATCCAGATGAGCTAACCGCATTTGGAAGCTACCAGTTTGAAATAATGTTTTTCCTTGTAAACAAAAAGTCTGGGGCAAGGGAGCATGGTAGCACAGCCCTGATTCTGACAAATTGTGGAGTGGAGGTGGAAGGATTACAGACTCAAGGCCATTCTCAGATACATGAGTTCAAGTTCAGCCTGGGCAAAGACAACCCTGTCAGTGTAAGCTACATTTCTTATTGCTATGAATGGAAAGGGGTGTTTAGCACACAATCCTTAAATGAGGGGTGGACATTTCAGTAGGAATATGAGGTAGCTGATCACATGGCTTCTACAATCAGGAATCACAGACAGATAAATGCCCGTGCCCAGTTCAATTTCTCTTTCTGATTCAGTACAGGACCTCAGACGATGGAGTGGCATTTAGGGTTAGGTCTCACAGACATTGTCAAGGGTTTGCCTGCAAAGTGATTCTAGAACCTATCAAGTTGACAATCAGTGTTAACCATTACAGCATCACAAACAAACAAACGAAACACTGTGTCTTAGAACATCCAACATGCAGCCAGAGTTGAGAGCTACACTGAGAAAGGCAGTCTTAGGCAACACAGATGTGCTCAGATGAGCTCTGGGAGCCAAGACTGAGCTAGGTAGTAAGTTAACACTGTGGGTATCCCAGCAGCTGAACACAGAAAACGGGGTACATGGGATGGTGTGTGGCCTCCCTCCCCATTCTTGGAGAAGTGCACCCATGGGGCTCCTGGTTCAACCCACCCATATGGCTCTGAATCCAACCCATCTTTCTCTTTCAGGTGAGGTATTCTAGTTCTTCTCTTTCAATTGTCCCATGTCCCCATTTCCTAAGTCTCAAATCCGTAGCCCTCAAAGAGAAGGGTCCATGACTCACTATTTAACATGGAGTTCTCTATTCCAGTCACCAGAAGTGACCAGATAATTTGTCATTTGAATTAGGGATGGACAGGGTAATAATAGAATAATAGAATGGCAAAAGAGATAAATTGAGTTTAGAAAGATAGGGTCCCTTTGCTTATATGGCCCTATCTTCCTTAGTACAGCGTTTTTCAAAGTGTGCTCTGTGTGAAATACTGAAAGTTAATTTCCCCCACCCCCACCCCACCCCTGTTTCTATCTTGTTGGTTTACCGTGTGTACATTAGCATAACAATGGTCAGAGAAAGAAATCTGAATCATTATTTGTATTAATTTGTTGTTCAGTATCGTCTGTATTGCTTGTCTGAGAGGCTCTTTTGTCCTGTGATAACGTCTCAGGCTCCCCGGCTCTAGCCAGTTAGGAAATCCCCTCCCTTGGTTGGTGTGGGTGGGGAGAGTGGCGCTTGGACATATGAGAGCACAAAAGGTACCCACCCTTTCCTTTCCCTCTTCACAGAGATGTGAAAGAGCCTAACTGGGTCATCCGTTCGCCGGAGGGCAGGGAAGCCTTAGTCCTTTCAGGCTCCGCCCAACAGGAACAGGAAGAAGAGAGGGCTCCAGTGGCCCTCCTGCCATTCAACAGATGGTTGTTGTCCCTTAATGCTCAGAGACTACTCTTAAGAAAAAGTGTGAGGAGGAGGGATCTCTCTCTTGCTCCCAGAAGGAAACCAAGTCCTTGGTGATAAAGTGGCACAGCCAGATGGCTTCTCAACTGCAGCCAACCTGCCTTTGGGTTCTTAACCAGTTAGACGCCTTTGATTCCTAAGCCCTTTTCATTTGAGTTCTCTTTCACTGAAATTTAAAAAAAAAATCTGCTTTGAGGAACACTGGTTCTGTCTTGTTTTCTAGAGCACAGACCAAAGCTCTGGGCGAAGGGCAGTGCCACACACACACAAACACACACACACACACACACACACACACACACACACACACACACACACACACACACACACACGGAAGCTGCCACTGATGAGGAGTTGTCCAGAGAAGGGCTGTGCCTGCAGCAGCCTGGATGCTCTTGTCAGACTTTGATTCACAACAAAGCCCCGAGTGTTTCCCAGCCATCCCCTGTCTAGGAGAATATGCACGGCTGCTCCACAGGGTTCTGTAGTCTTTACTACCTGCACTCGGCACCAACCCCCATTGGTGCTTCTTTCTACTGATACAGTACTTGCTGTGGCAGCCCACGCCTGGAACCCCACCACCCCAGAGGCAGAAGCAGGGGGGCCTTCAAGAATAAGAACAGGACCCTCTTATCTCAAAAGCAGCCTTCTTCTGGCCTGGGCCACCTCTGTCCAGTTGCTAATCCTTTCAGCTTCCGGAAGTCAAAGCAGCAAACATCATTCCTGCGTCTTCATTTTGTGAGGACAACCTCAGCTCCAAGACCAAGGCTTCCCAGCTCTACAGAAACTCTGGCCTATGGGAGAGGTTGGCTCTCTTGCTCACTGCTCTCCTGCCTTCTCTCGCTAAGAGCCCTTCCTGGGTTTATTCCCAGATAAACCTGTTCCCTCTGTTGACTCACCCATCTGTCCCTTTTTCCTATAGTTTCAAGCCCTGGGGCCAACATGGACTGTATAGGGAGACCCCGTCTCAAAAGAGCAAAGCAAGCGTTTACTGTAAATAATGTCTCAATGAACGCTTTTGCATAAAAGGTTGCATGTGGCATCTCTCTTTCCTTACAGCCATTACTCAGTGCAAATGCTAGCGCTAGTGTTACGATGTCACCCGAAAGCACCTCCACTATCGGCAAAATGTCACATCAACTTACACTCTCTAGTCCAGTGGCTCTCAACCTTCCTCTTACTGTGACCCTTTAATACAATTATTCCTCATGTTGTGGTGACTCTCAACCATTATGAATTGTAAATATTTGATATGCTGGGTTGTGACCCACAGGCTGTACCCCACTGCCCTAGTCCTACACAGTAGTATTATCTGTGCCTGTGGCACCATACAAGGTCACTTCAGCATCTTGGCCCAAAGGCAGTAAATGAGAACACAGTTTGAATGTGTGGCCATTTCATTCTTTACTGGTTATTTCCAGTTTGTGCAAGAATCAAAGAAAGGTTCCTCAAAAGGCTTCTTAAACAAGTACATTGGAAGCCTGAACCCCAGACCTGGACCTCAGAGCCTGCTGTGCAGGATGCCCTGTGCCAGCTGCGTGGAGTAGTCAGGGGAAAGGAGGGAGAGTCAGGCAGAGAAGACTGAGGAAAGCTGGGGAAGAGTGATTCTCTGGACCTGAAGGATGGCGGAGCTTACAGCGGAGGCAGAAGGGAGTGAGGCTGCAGGGCCTCTTGTACTGACGTGGGAGAGGGGAGGAAGAAAAGGCACAGAGAAAGAAAATGAAGAAAGACTCAGGTCCTCGCCACAGTAGGATGCCATGCACAGCTTGGTTCAGCAAAGTCATAAGACCCAGTCCTCATTGCTAGGAGACAGAAATGTTCCTGTGAGGAATAGAGGTGAACCCTGAGCCCTGAATATAAGACACACCTGCCTTTGGGGAAGCCCTGGCTCCCCTATACTGAAACTTGGGGCCTTTCTCTTTTTAATATGTCGTCAATGAGAGGCCACCTTCCGTTTGTGAAGTAATACTAACCTTTTTCATTTCTGGTCTGAGTCACAGATCCACAGAATCCTACCACAACCCTATTCCTTAGACCTTTCTGTCCTAGCCCATGGACATCCGTCCCCTTGAGCCTCTGCCCATGGTTTCCACACACACCCATACTCTGAAGGCCATGGGAGCTAAGATTCATGATTAAGATATGAGTATGCCTTTCTGACCACAAAACACAAAAGCCAAGAATGAATAAAAACTGCACAAAATCTGTCTCCTCAGAAAACTATTATTACCACAATGTTCTACATATCTCATGGTGTCCTTGGCATAGATAAATGAGTAATTCTTTCAAAATGTGATGTGGAAAAGAACCTTCCCCTGGTCTTCCTCCTCCCTATCCTGGACTCCTTTGTTCCAGATAAGATGTGTGCAGCAGACACATGAGCTTACTGAGAAAAGAGAGTGCAGAAGGACAGCTTTAGGAAAGTCCATGATAAACAGGAAGCAAATTGCTATCTTAACATGCATTTGACATTATATATGTATATGTATGTGTGTATGTATATGATATGTATGTATATGTATATATAACCTGTCAAGAGACCCCATGCTTCCTAAAGCTTCCAGGAAATGACTGTGTCTTTTTTTCTTTTGAATAATCATAAATGAAAAGAAGGTTGGAGAGATGGCTCAGTGGTTAAGAGCACTGACTGCTTTTCCCAGAGGTCCTGAGTTCAACAACCACATGGTGGGTCACAATCATCTGTAATGGGATCTGATGCCCCCTTCTGGATTTGACTATAGACAGCTATAGTGTGTTCATGGACAAATAAATAAATAAATAATAAATAAATAAATAAATAAATGAAAAGAAGATTCAGGATGGGTAGTCCCAAGAGCTGAATGATTGGGTAATCCAAATAACAGCAATGGTGGCAATGAGGGGATCCCCTCTTGAGAAGCAAGCCTGAAGCTCCCAGATACACACAGGAGGCCTCTGTCCCCATGAAGCTCCAGGGGGAGCCTTGGAGTCTGGTCTGTGCTCATTCAGGGGACTTCTTGACCATCATCGGCCTGGGTACCAAGGGAAAAGGAGTGCCCAGGACAAGTGTACCATCCTGGGGACTGTGGCTGATGCAAACCTGTAAACCAGGCAATTCTGTCTCCTGGCCTCTCTGGCTCAGATAGGGGTCCTACCAGGGTATTTCCCTAGCAGGAACTGTACTCACCAGGTTATTATCTAACGCCTGGGGATCTTTCAGGGGGCACTGAACTGTACACTTGTTTTTATTTTGTGCGTGCGTGCGAGAGAGAGAGAGAGAGAAAGAGAGAGAGAGAGAGAGAGAGAGAGAGAGAGAGAGAGAGAGAGAATATGGATAAGAGAGGGAGAGGGAGAGAGAGCGAGAGTAGAGGATATCTTTGGGTTTCATTCCTCAGGTGTTACTGGCCTGGAGCTCACCAGTGGGTTGACCAGCAAGCTCAAGGGACTAGCTTGTCTTTTTATCTCCAGCCCTGGAATTTCAGGCATGAGCACTATGCCTGACTTTTTTTTAACATGGACTCTGACAATTGAACACAGGTCTTTGTGCTTGCCTTGCATTGAGTCATCACCCTGGCCCTGATGGCATTTCCTTATAAAGAATCATCCAGTTGTTACCCATATCCAAACAGATGGGGGTGAGATGTACTCAGCTTCTTACTCTGTCCTTTAGCTGTCTAGTAGATACTTGAGACCAGCACTTTTTCAAAGTCCTGTCTTCAGCCAGCAGCATCTGCTTGTCAGAAATGGAGATGTGAGGGGAAAATTGGTAGTTCCAGGCTTAGGTGGTGCTCCAGGCCTGGGTGGTGCTCCAGGTTTGGCTGGTAGCTCCAGGCTTGGGTGGTGCTCCAGGCTTGGGTGGTGTTCCAGGCTTGGGTGGTGCTCCAGGCTTGGGTGGTGCTCCACTTGGGTGGTGCTTCAGTACTCCAGGCTTGGGTGGTGCTCAGTACTCAGGCTTGGGTGGTGCTCCAGTACTCAGGCTTGGGTGGTGCTCAGGCTTGGGTGGGCTCCAGGCTTGGGTGGTGCTCCAGGTTTGGGTGGTGCTCCAGGCTTGGATGGTGCTCCAGGTCTGGGTGATGCTCCAGGCTTGGGTGGTGCTCCAGGCTTGGGTGGTAGTTGCTCAGAATACACAAGGCTCTGAGTTCAGTTCTGAGCATTATAAAACTGTTGATTTTTAAAAATCAATTGATAGCATGTCTGATCCGGGAAGTAGTTTTGAGAGTAATTCAGGGTTCCTCTAGCATCCGTCAGTGTCCACACAATAAGAGCCCATGAACACGCTGATTACATGAAGAGCCACGCACCAGCAGAGGCCTAGAAAGGAGACAGATAAACCAACAGCCCACTGGTGACAGGATAGACTGACCCCATAGTCTCCAGTTTAAAGATTAATTCTCACAACAATCTTAATTGTTATTCAAGAGCTCCTGTATCTTCTCAGTGGGTTTCAGGCAAAAGCCCCCCAGGAGGCAGAGAATCTGGAGAGAAGAACAAAGGTTTGGTGGACATTGCTGGGGTAAAGCCAACAGCATTGTAAGACATTCTAAAGCTCATTCCCCTTGTCCAAGGACAGGCATCCAATTTTTCTTTTGACTCCCCATACCAGTTGGTCCTCTGTGTCAACAGCCAACAGATGGCTCTTGAGTTTCCCGCCCCTTGACCATGCTTCATTCAGCAAGATTCACCTTCTTTCCCCAGCCTCCTCTGACAGCTGCAGCCTCCACTCTGGCATTGTGATTGCTGAAAGGCAACCTCTCAGTAGTGACACCCTGAAACCTCCTTCCTGGCTCCAGCCTCCACCTAGGGCCCTGTTTTGTGCTTAGCTACTAAACTTGGCTCTGTTCAGGGACACCCACAGCATCTTTCAATGACTGTAGGTGGAAGGTGAAGGCCTCGAGATTCAAGTCCCTCGACATTCTACAGATAGCAGCCTTTCTGAGTTTGTCCTCCCTATCAGGGCTGCTGCTGCTGTAGCATGTTTAGGATCAGAACAGCTGTGCCTCCAGAGTGCCCATGCACCTCATTCGGCAGAGACAAGAGTCATGGGAGTTTAGGGAGTAACCATGGGAGTGAGTCTTTCTGCTCTGAGTTGCTCTTTGTCTGATATTTCTGTCTGGTAGCCGACTGATTACCTTACCCTACCCCGTCCTGTGGGTTGGTGCCTCTACCTGAAAGCTTTTTGTGAGAATTTAATGAGGAAAACCAAGAAGGGCAATTGACGTGATGTCTAGTGTGTAGTAAGTGCTCAATAAAAGTTACATTAGCTAATAGTGGAGTAGTAGAAGACACCAATAATGGTGACCAGCTGGCACTGCTGCTATCCTGCCTGGGTCCCCGCTGATGCCCTGCCTTGATCCCTGCTGAAGCTCCTGGAGGACAGAGCTGCATTCCACATAGGAGCCAGCTCCTTACTCCTTCGACATGCTCCACATTAGAGACTGGCACATTTGAGATGGCTAGACTTCCTTTAAGCACCTCCATATTATTTTACAGTATCCGACAGCTCTGGGCCCTGTATCCACTTAAAAACAGGGAGTGAGTCTTACAGACATATCTCCAGCCCAAATAAATGTTTGTCGAATGGCTATAAGAACGGATGAGTGAGTAAATGTCTGTACAAACTAGCCCACCCCAGCTCTGGTTGTCTTCATGCTCTCTACTTCCTTGCTTAGTCTGCCCCCTCAGCTGCTGGCTCCCCTTGGGAAAAGTCTCCCTTTTCTTACTTGGGGTCTGCTGGACCCATTGGGGTGGTGGTGGGAGTTAGAAACAGAAGGGCAGAGGGGAAGTAAAATTCGATTTCTGAGAAAGAAGCTCCAGTAATGGGATCCAGCCACCCTACTTAGAAGGGCACCTGCAGCCTTTCTTTCTCAATAAAACTTCACACAGCAGCAAACTTTCCTTAAACAGCCTTTGATTTGAAACGTTACCGGTCAATATGCTCTTAGGAGTCCCAGGATGTGGTTAGCGATTACTGATCGCTGAGGGCATGAGAGGAAGACTGTGCTGTTCTGAATGTAAACTAGGCTTCCTTAAAAAAATGATAAAATAAAACATCTGTCCCTGTGGATGTGTTCCTGGAGACCTTAGCTCCCTCACGCACACAGGTTTCACTCCTAGGAACAGAGGTGGGTGTGATTATCAGGGGGTACTGGAGTGGGTGGGTGGAGTAATAGCACCTGTGACTTTATGTCATGGTTATTGACATTTCCATAGCAACACTGACTGATCCGCAAGCGTGATATGGCATCTTGCTAAGATAAATACATAGGTACAAATGAGATATTAAAAAAATATAAATTTAAACTGTAATCAACCAATATTTAACTCATTTTTTTTCTTATTCATTAAAGGAAAAAAGCAAATTTCTCCAGCCATAGTGGGTAATTGGGTGGAGTCTAGACCTTTCGGATTCCCATTCATCAAGATTCGAAGAGAGATGTGGGAAATTCCCTCAGTCCCTCACTCCCTAATGGGCGCTTGGAGGAACCTTGAAGATGGGAACGGAAGAACAGGAACCAGTAGTTGTAGAGCAGAGCTCACAATGGAATCTAGAAACAAAAATAAGAGAAAAAAGAAAAAGAATAGGAAGGCTCCAAATATAGTGGTTATGCCCACCTTCCTGCTCTCTTTAGCAAGAGTTTATCGCTCTCCTGACATCACTGACAGAGACTCAGCCTCTCTGCCTTGCTCCTGCTGCCCCTGCCTTCCCAGCAGGTCCCTCATCCTCCAGCAGTTCGTTGTTCCTGTCACCCTCCTCTATGTGGAACCTTTTCGTACAGAGTTCCAGCTCTCTTGTGGTCCCTGGTAGCTCCTGACTCTGATATTCAGATGAGCTCTATACATTTCTCTATCCGTTAGTCTGTCCGCCCTCTCAGATACCCCATCTCAGTTCTGAGAGAGGATCAAGTGCTGGCAGCTACTGTTGTCTCAGTTTGGGCCAAGTTGTGCTTAATTACCAACTCAGAAACCACCAGCTTGCAAATGGGTTAGCCTAACATCTAGGATGAAGGCAGAGACCTTACAAAGACAGAAGACAGGAAGGCTGTCTTTATCGCCTCCGTCCTAGGGCTATTCATGTCTGCTATTGTAACAGATAGCGAAGTTACTAGACTTAACAGAGGGAAAGGACGTTATTTTGGCTCACCGCTTTTGAAAATTCAATCCATGGCAGGTTGGCCCGCTGCTTTTGAGTCTGTGGCCGGGTGGCATGTCAAGGCAAGAGCTTGTAACAAAGGAAACTGTCCCTCAAAGCTCCAGTCATCTGACTGTTAGTAAGTCTCACCTCCTACAGGTCCCACCAGCCCCCAACCCAACAGTCTTTCAGGGTGACGAACAAGCCCTAGACACAGGCCTGTGAGTAGCCCTTGTCCAGTCAAGGCACTGTGAGTTCCATGTTAACTATCATTGGCCTTCTGACAAATTCTTACAGCTTTTCTCCTGTTACTCCAAACTGTGAGGCTTGTCAAGGTGAAAGGTGGGTCTTTTAGTTCACGATTGTATTCTCCATGTATGATAGGAGACCTGTGGGCTCCTAAACTTCTTTGACCATTTAGAGTGTTTTCTTCCTGCAATCCTTTGCTTCAACAGCCCCTACTCAGTCAAGGTCAAGAGCAAGAGACCAATTAATTCCGTGCCTCTGTAATGCTAGGTTATTAATGCAGTCTCTGGGATCCCACAGCATGACACTCTGGTCACTCTTGACACAGTAGCTGCCTACTTAATCATGGAATGGACAGTGATCCTTCTAACCCTCCTGTGTTTTCGGCAGTTTCTCCATATTGTGATAGCTCCCTATGGTAAGCACCTCAAATTTCCACAGAAGAATCCCCACATCCCCCACCTCCTATGTGGGAGCTATTAATAGTGATTTATAGTTTGACAGCCAGATACACTCATGAGGTACTTGGATTTGGATGTAAGTTTCATGGGAAAAGAAGAAGGTTGTGGGACATTTATTCTGCTGGCTTGGACAATGGCAGAAGTGGTGAGGTGGTGGAGCCAGCTGTGGTGGCAATGGCTTCCTGATTCAGAGGCTCCTGTCTGTGGCAGAGACAGCATGTCTTTGGCAGGCTATTTTGGCAGGATTGTGGAAGCTCAGGCAAGAGCCTGTTTCTTCCCAGTGATTTTCTGAGATATTTATAAACCCCAATTAATCCCTTCAGTTTAAACGAGCTAGAGTGGGGTGCATTGTCTGCAAGCAAGAACCTTGACCAAAGCTTGGTTCATTCCCTGAGATGACATCAGATGTGCCCAGGTGCTGTGGCTGTAGACCTGGTTTCTTTCCCATCAGACTGACCTTCCGGAAGGGGACGCTCATGTTTTGTTTCTCTCTCTTTTACCTCAGGGTGGTCCACATAATAGATTCTCAATTCGTACTTTAGCCGTGCACATTTGCCTAAATGTGTACAGCTGCTTTCAACCAGTAGATATTTATTCTGTATGGAAAGCTGCCTTTTAAATTAACATGTTATTGTTATTGAGTGTGTGTTTGATGTGTGTAGCAGCGTGTGCAGGCCGATGCATACATATGGAGGTCAGAGGACAACTTTGTAGAGTTGCCTCGCCTCTCCATCTCTCTAAAAGCATCAAACTAAGGTTGTCAGGGTTGCACTAAAAGGTCTTTATCCACTCAGCCATCTTGCAGGCCCACAAAGCCATTTTTTTTTTTTGGCTGGGAATAGGGTCTAAAATGTATCTGTTTATACAGAACACTATTAGTCTAGCCACTGTGCTGGACACTGTGCATGGAAAGTTAATAAGCTACGGTGTCATCTGTCCCTTCCTCAGGCCGGCAGTTTTCACTCCTGAAGTGATTGCAGCCATGCCTGCAGGGAGAAAGCAAGCCAGGGAGATGCTGCTCAGCCAGGGCACAGATCAGATCCTAGGAACAGTTGTGGGGGCTCCCAAATACACCCATTTAACCAGTTTGGCACTCTAATTTCTGTTGCTGGGATAAAAAATGACCCAACAAAAACAATTTCAAGGTAGAAGGATTAATTCTACTCTCCACTCCAGGTTACAGTGCATCATTGTGGGGAAGTCAAGTCAGGAACTGGAAGTAGCTGGACACATCCACAGCACCTAGTAGAGTGCATAGGTGCTCACACTCAGCTCATCTTCTAGGGAATGGAGCCGCCCACTGTTTCAGGCTGGACCATCTCACTTCAGTTAATGTAATCGATACAATAGATGAGGCCTACAGGCCAATTTGATCTAGACAATCCCTCACTGAAACTCTTCCCTATGTGCTTTTAAAATGTATCAAGTTGACAATTAAAATGAACCATCAGTCCCAGAGTCAGCCCTTAGTTTTTGGTACTGATGTTGAGGGAAACAGTTTCAACTACCTCCAAGAAGCTAAAACAGCTTCCGAGGCAGAAGTGAAACAACCTGACTCAGTGGATCTGGGCATTTCCAGCCTCCTGGCTTCTCCTTTGGGCAAACCAACCCTATCAGAGACTAGGTACTGGGTATAGATGCCCTAGCTCTCTGTTTAGTGTAGAGTATCACACCAGAGCCCCTGCATTGAGATCCTCCAAGTTGGAAACAGCGTTGAAGCTCTCACTTATGAGGGGTCTCCCTGCTGAGGCTCAGGGTTTCTGTAAATCTAGAGCACTGTGCTGTTGAGGCGGCAATGAAAGAAAGAGAGGTGTCCCTAAACTTGAAAGCAGAAAGGATATAGCGTAATCTGTCGACAGGTCATGGATGGATTTTATGTGTCTATTTTCTCTGTTGCCTTGTAAAAATTGCTTTTCTTCAACTCACCTGGAATCCAAATTTCTTCCGATAATAGCAATTCTTGGCATTTGCTTCGTGCCAGGCACAGGGAGGGAGGCTTTCTCTGTGTGGGCTCAGTTAATGTCACACTAGCCCTGTCTGACCACCATCCCGGGCCATCCTATTCTTTGCTCAGAGGCAGGAAGTGGTGGTTCCCTCCAGCAAGGGGCCAGCTGCTGGTTCTGGCCCAGGTAATACGTTCTCACCCAGCCTGCTCTACAGCGGCCCTCACCCAGGAGCATCAGGTAACTTTCAGAAAGTTCCTCTTGTCCTTCCAGTGCTAGGAGAGACTCAATCTTTGGGGTCTCATCCAATTTCAGAGTTAATCTCTTCCTGCTCCTTTTCAATGGCTAAGCCCCGAACTGTAGAAGTCTACCCACTATGTAATTTTTCTAATCTCTATTTCCTAAACTCATTGTGTGATAGAAACTCTCATTCATCCTACATGTGATGTGACTGGTGAGACTGGTGAGAGAGAGAGAGAGAGAGAGAGAGAGAGAGAGAGAGAGAGAGAGAGAGAGAGAGAGAATATGAATCGCTGTGTGGTTTCTATACACAAACTTAAGGGTACACAGTGAGGGTACCTAGATGTCCATAGCTTATTTCTGTTTATGAAGGGATGATGAGTATATGTCTTCCTTCCCTCCCTCCCTCCCTCCCTCCCTCCCTCCCTCTCTTCCTCTCCCCCTCCCTTCTTTTCTTTCTTCACAGGATTTTACTAGGCAGTAACAAACTGGCCTTAGAATCATAATTCTCCTGCCTCAGCTTCCTGGCCCCAGAATTACAGAAGTATGCCACCACTCCTGGATCCTTTTAGCTTCTAGAGATTTTGTTGTTGCTGTTATTGTTGTTTTGTTTTGTTTTAAAGACAGTCTCACTATGCAGCCATGGGTGGCCTAGAACTGGCTTACAGAGCAGGCTGGATTTTAACTCAAAGAGACCCAGCTGCCTCAGTGTCCAGAATGATGGGGTTAAAGGTAAGCAGAGGCACCATGCCTGGCCTCTTAGCTCGTTTTAATGTGCACCACAGAGCTTTCGAGCAGGTGTTTCTATTACAGCTTATATATAAGGAAACCGAGGCCCAGCCGCCTCCATAGCGACAAGCTGTCAGTGGTGAAGTCAGCCAAGTGCTGCTGGGATTCCAAGGCTGCCGCTCTAGTCAGGCCCTCCAAAGCAGCAGCCTGTCAGAAGCAGGGCTCAGAAGCTCAACTGTGTTCTCCCACAGAAAGAGACATCTTCCAAACAGGCCACAAGGAAGTTTGCAATACTGCAAATGCTGCTTTCAGTGTCTCTCCAAACAGCGGCGACTGCCACAAAGAACAAGGTTCAGTTTGACAATTTCATCCTCATGTTGATGATTTTTAAGTGGCTTCTGGGAGAGTTGGGCCCTTTGAGAATGACTGCTCCTACTGCATTGTGGGCCTTGCTGGCTTCTGGATAATTCTTTCCTCTGCTCACTGCTTCCTAACTCCCCCTTTCCCTCTATAAATGGCAGATGACAAAAACTCCCGAAGAAACTTCTCATGCTGCATTTGTCTGTATCAAGGGAAATTAAAATACCCACATTTCCATGCTCTGAAGTTTGATGCCTTATTTGCATATTTTATTGATTCCCTCACTACCCCCTTCTCCTCTCTCTGAGGAAAATGCACCGGTTTGTCAGCACTTACCTGCATTAGCTGTGCCAATGCTTGCTTGGCCCTGTTTGGAACACCCCACCCCACCCCCACTCCCTGAAAGAACCCTGGAGAATGTTGTTTGTTTTGTGACTTTCCCTATAGCCTTCATTGTTTGTGGTTTCAAATTTTGCCAAGTAAAATCAGTCTTACAGCCATAAGCATTCAGTTATGAAGAGTCCCTCTGCACACTTTAATTTTTTTTTCAAGATCTGTTAGCTTTCTTTGCAAACATGGGGGTGGGAACAAGCCAACAGAAAGGGTGAAGAGGAGAGAATTCTTCCCATTTCCTGGTGCTGTCTACCTGAATTTTTGAAAGTAGAGAGTTTAGAAACAGGGCCCTGGTATGAACAGAGAAAATACATATATGTAACTCTCATATGCACGTGTGTGTGTGTGTGTGTGTGTGTGTATGTGTGTGTGTGTGTGTGTGTGTGTGTGTGTTGGTTGGTGCGTACCTGTCTTTATTTACACATTCAGAGGAGAACAAACACCCTCTTTTCAGTACTCTGACTAGAGAAATTCCCTGCTTGGGCAGTTAGCATTTGACTCTTAGAAATCAGAAATCCGTTTTAAAAAATAATTTAAGCAAGAATAAAAAGAAAATACTTGAATTGTTTAGCTCTTTTAGTTGGAAAAGCTAAACATGGGGAAGTATCAGGCATAGGTAGAACCAGGTGACCATACAGGGTTACCTAGGCTTGACTTCTTTATCTATTAGTGTTAATAGTGTTAATGTCCAGGAAGGCATGTTTTATCTCATTGCCTATAGCAGATCCAATGTTATAATTTATCAGTTTGGCAGAACCAGTAACCAGTAAAAAGAGCATGGTATAGTTCCTATGGGACCAGCTTGGTTCATGTATTCATCTCTTAACCAATGACTGTGGCCACAGGACAAGGCCCTTGCTAGAATGGAGCTGGCCCCACATGTACTTGAGGCCTGAAAGTGGAAATGGATATTTTTCCAAAGCAAAATAGGAACTCTTGTTTCCAGAAGAAAAAATGGATGGTGTAGTGTGACAATCCCTGCTCTCAAGGATCATAGGCTGATATCAGACCATATGGGCAAAGGGAGCAGAGAAGACGGACAGCAGGGAAAGGGGGTGGGTGTTGGAAGCCCTGTGAATGTATGTACAATGAAGAAAACATACCAGGACTGCTGAGTCCTGCATGGCCATGTGGAAGGGATGGCATGACATAGTCCCTACACCTGGAACAGAGCCAGAGTGTGGGCCTCCACAAGTGTTGAGGGTTGCTGGGTATGAGGCTTGTATATATATATTTCACATTCCTCATTTGGAAAATATTCTCCATGCCAAGGTTATTGGGGAATGCCCTCTCTACCAAGGTTAATGACTCCATAATAATCAAAGTCAGCTCAAGTCTGGGAGGCCAGGATATGTCTATGTCTCAGAAAAATGGTAAACACTGAGACCTTCAGGACACTCCTTAAGGCTGTGGGAAAGAACTCTTTTTTTTTTTTTTTTTTTGGTTCTTTTTTTCAGAGATGGGGATCGAACCCAGGGCCTTGCGCTTCCTAGGCAAGCGCTCTGCCACTGAGCTAAATCCCCAACCCCGGGAAAGAACTCTTAAAACATGAGTTCAAAAAGATAAAATTTCTCACCAATGCAAAATATAAGGATAAATATGAATCATATAAAGGACTTCACAAATCTAGAAGAACAGATGCAACTGTATTATGAGCCAATTTGTCAGAAAAATACAAAAACTGATTCCTGAGGTCAGCCTGAGGCAGAGCTAGTTTGGGTCCAGGTGTGGTAGAAATAGTAATCTCAGAATCAGATCCCACCCAGCTAGCTCATTGTCTGTGCTTACAATGGCAGAAAGATCTCTGAATTCAACTGCAGTGTTTTGGTTTTTTTGTTTGTTTGTTTGTTTGTTTGTTTTTTAAATGTGCTTGTTATCTCTTTCTAAGACTCAAGGGGCTAGGGTCACTGACTGCTGATTAAAGGATGATTTGACTTCAAGTACCCCCACCCTGTGCCACTCTCAAAAACCCCTTCTCTCAGGAAGCCCCCTCTAAACTAAGGCTAGTTCTTGGCACAGGACCAGTGCAGAGAGGCATATCAACTTTATTTGGGGTGATTCACAGCATACATAATTTCAGGGGAAAGGAGTATGTATTGGGTAGAAACATCCAGGATGGGCAAAGATCATTGGCTGAGGGTTGAGGGTACCAAAATGCCTCATTAGCATGGGGAAGCACTTCAGGAATCTCAGGTGCTAGCTGAATGGGTTTTTATCAGGAGAAAAGAAGTTGAACCTATAATTTTAACCAAGGGTAAATGATATTCTACAGGTAAAGGTATAGGGGGTATTGAACTCCCCAGACAAGGTCAGAGAAGGAGAAGCCCTACCAATGAAGGGGGTTTTTCATATTGCACAGAACCCCAGAATGCTATCTGGACAATGGTAGACTTTGACCTTAATTAGAGTTTTTTCATAGTGTAGTGGTGTCAGCTGTTCTATAAGCTGGCCAACAATTACAATGGTTGTCCTGGTAGAGGCATGAAACCACAAAAATAGAACAGCAAAATAAAGCAAGGGGGATACATGTTATTAAAGACAAGCTGCTTGGTGAAAGGATGTCTTGCTTAAGTAGACCCATAAAAGAATGTTTTCCTAAAGCAGACATGGGTTTTGCTATGTTTTGCTATAGTGGACATATGAAAGGACTTGTGATGAAGCTGTATAAACATGACCCCACGGGTAGTGAGAGAAGAGCACTGAGCATTGGTTTGGTTTGCTCTGCCTTGCTGTTCTTTGCTAAGGACACACATGCATTGGGTTACCTTACACAGCACTGTTGAGCTCCACTTGTGGTAGTGCTGCTATTGAGAGAAACTCACCAAAGAACTGCTCATGAGGTTCCTGCAGCTCCTTCAGTGGCCTCAGGCCAGTTGATAAACCTTACAGTTTCTTCAGGATTGAATTATAGCTGCTGGTTTTTGTGTGGTGTCTCCCTGCTGAGAAGACTGGACTGTAGCTATTGTTTTGTATATGGTGTTTGCTATGGGACTGAACTGCTCACAAAGAAGATTCAGCTCACCCCCAAGGAACTTTGCTAAACAGGTCCACTTTCCCCATATTCTAATAACTTTTCTTTTCTACTACCTCTGGTCAGTGGTAGGCTAAAGGATAGGTTGAATTCTTATTCAAGTAGGTTGCAAAAAATGTATGTCTACAGTGTAGTTGTTAATTTTATCAACTTGACAGGATCTAGGAGACAAAACTCTGGTTATATCTGTAAGGGATTATCTTGATTAAGTTAGTTAAGTTGGAAGACCTGCCCTAAATGTGAGAGAGAAATCAATGCTTGGTCAGAATTCTTCCTTGTGGGTAAAGGACTCTCCATACCTTCCATGGACAGCATGAGTAGACTTTGCTTAAAACAGCTTCCAGAGTTCAATGCCATCCCTCATCATGTGAACTCTGCATCCGTGCAAGTCATGTGTCACTTCTGTTTCCTCATCTGTGTGAGAAAGCTCAATAAGTCAGGTGTGACAACACTTTGGTTGAAGTAGGAGGGTGTTCAAGGCCAGCTTGGGTTACATGAGATCCTGTCTCAATCTTCCTCACAGTAGCTTCAAGCAAAAGCAAACAAGCAAACAAATGAGAACAACGAGAAAGGATTATAAGAGTGTCAGGTTGTAGCTCAGTGGTAAACACTTGCCTGGCACACATAGATCAGGGTTTAATTCTTAGCACCTCAAAACGGAACTAAACCAGAAGAGGGATGGCAAGAAAAGTACTCGCACCACACAGCTTATAAAGGATTAAGTGAAAAACACAAAGTGCCTCAAGGTACCAGTGGAAAGACACTCTGTGTACTAGCTATTACAATAACCAGGGGTCCTATTCTACCCCAAAGTGGTATCTGCAGATCAGAAGAAGCCCTGTATCCAGAGGATGGGAAGAGATGCTTTAAACCTCTCACCCCAAGATGTGGCACAAACTGAAAATAGAAATAGTTTAAGAAAGGGCTGTATCATGAGTGGGGCTCCATCATAAGTGGGTAACCTTTTCTCTACCATAAGCTCATGACACATAGAGGGAGGAAAATCCATTTCTGGCCCCACCTAAGTCACAGAAGCCATCATGGGCTGTGAAGAATTCAATTAGTCACTGGTTGCCATGCCAATGCAAACATCACCCTTCCACCTACTCCACCATCAACACATTTGAATAAGTAACAATGATAATAGCATGCACTAAAAAAATGCTATTTTTAAAAAAGTTAAATGTACTTCTGTCAAAAGTCTGGTTTTTCAGAAATAATTGCTGCAGGCCAGATAAAGATTTGCATAGGATTCCTAAAATGGGTTGACTATCATCACAGAAGAGAAATATCTGTGGATTATAAAGGGACTCCTCAAGACGGAGGAACTTGGGATGGGGAGGCAAGGTTCTCCTAAAATTCAAAGGTATTAGAGATGAAGTTGGGACAGACAATCTCAGTTCACCACCACCATCCTCACGCTCTGCAGCTTGACCCAGGTCCGAAGTCTTTACCATACCCTACCCGAGTGTTAATTGGTATTTGTAATTTGGTGCTTTGTGGCTAAAACTTTAAAAAGTATATTTTAAGGACCTCAGAATTAGTGTCTCAGAATTGATTTGGAGAAAACCATTACTGATATATAATAAGATTTATAATAGAAAAAGCAAAAATAAAACCAAAACAAAAAATAGAAGTACTCTAAAATATTCCAACCATTGTGTACCCATATGCTAGGATGTGGCTGTTAAAAATGAGGTTGTCAGAGAACAGCTGATGATGCAGGAAAGTGGTATGTATTGTTAAGTGGAGCAAGCAGGTTACAGAGCTGAGAATTTGATGAAATCCAGGTTTGATGTATGCAATTTTATGCAAATATATGCATAGGAAAAACTAGTAGTGTGTTACTCTAAAATGATAATAATGGTTATTTCTGGATAGCAGGATCACAGGTGACTTTTGTTTTTCTTTTGTGCCTTCCTATATCTTCAAAAACCACTTAAGATAATTTTATATTTCTTCTAAAATCATATAATATCAAGTCAGTGTTCTTCACACACTGAGGGCTGCTCTGGGTTGGTTGCAGAAGAGTAGAGGACTAGAGGGAGGGCTGTACTTGGGCTTTCTATGTCCAGTCCTCTGCCTTACTTTTTAGAGTCCAGCAGCCATGTCTGAGGGGATCAGCCAAGATCAAGTCAAGCCTGAGATGACCTGGTCTCTCAGGGATTAACTATCTCCCTGAGGAGGCATTTTACATGTGTGGTTTTGGCCAACCTAGTGTCACTATTAATAGTGGCTCATATCAGTATGCACTTTTTGGTAATTGAGATGAACACAGATGCTACCCAAGGGGCCTCTGGTTTTCTAACAGGAGGTCATCACTGGGCTTGAGATACTCCACATTAAATTTCAAGACCAACCAACTCCCACTGTAATGTTCTGTCCTATAGATCCCATCCCATCTTCCAGCTCCTTGGAAAACCAAGAAGAGCAGAGTGAAACTTTGCCTTTGTGAGCACAGGCCTGATGGTTGTACTTAGAAGTGACCTAAGACATGACTATTTCCTTGATGCTATTTCTCAGAGTATAGCTCTTCACTTATGGGCCCCATATTTCCTGGCACGAAAAAGCAAATTCCTGGGTCCTACCCCAGGCAAAACAGGATTGGCATCTTTGGGAATGGAAGATGGAAAGAAGTGACTTCTCCAAGAACCGGAGCTAGCAAAGGAAGAGGACCTGAGGGTCTGCATTGAGTAGCACACAGAGCCACCTTGCCTGGATTGGCCATGCCTCCCTTGGATGCTCAGGTCTAACAACTAAACTCCTCCCTTGACTGAATGCTGGTTCTACGTGAGACATGTGTTTCAGTTAATCTTCTCCATCTCCCACAGGAAGTTTTTATCTACCTGAGGAGATGGAAACTGTGGTATGTAGTGCCAGGCGTGAGATATGGAGTCGCCAGGGTGGCGTGAACCAGATGAACTTCATCCACACAGTTGCTTGAGATAGTCCTTCCTTCCCTCCTGCCACCATTGCTAACTGGCCTACTTGTGTCAGAGACAATAGATGAACAAGGATGTAATTTTTTTGGCTTTTTTTTCAAACTAGGTTTAGTTCCATGAATAAATTCTAGCCATGGGAGTAGAGGTTATGAAAGCAATGATCATAATAAAAATGGAGTAACATTGATTCTGGGCATCGGAAATGGAGTTAGGGGTCACTGCTAAGCACATCTCAGATCTGTCTTCTGCTGAACCTTTGAACCAGGCCTTTCTCTTGGATAGACCAAACCACAGTTTGCTTAAACGTTGTTTGCTACCCTCTACTGTCCTGTACAATGGGCCCTTTTCCTTATATGTGGATACACTTGGAGGCAGACTGCTGAATTCGATTTTCCTCTGATAAGACGGTCTAAGGCTTACAGCAGCTATGCCAATTCTTAGCTAATCATAGGTTCAACATCAGAAATTCAGCTTGTTTCCAGGATTCTGTGAGTCTGTGTTCTCCCAGATTGCAATCCTAATTAACTCCAAATAAATGTAATTTGTTCTTGACTGGGTTGATTTCATTCCTGCTCAGCACCTCTGTCCTGCTTCTGCAGTATGGATGTGGTATGAGCTGTGTAAGCAGAGTCCATACCAGAAGAGCGACAGAGTAAAGTTTGGAAAGAGCTCTGATGCTAAATGCCCTCGCAGAGCACAAGGCTTGGCAGGAGAGAAAGAAACGTTGGTTGGTCGCGTTTGAGCCAGTGGTTTCTTGGGTACCTCCTTGTTGCGGTAAGTCACGTGATATCTAGCCAATCATTGAACAGATTGAAAGTTTCCCCCTGCATTTTAGAACCTGGTAGTTAGCTACAAGGAGACTGACTTGTCATGGCGAAGGTCAGAGGCTGGGTCAGCCCAACAAAAGGTGTGATGGAGTAAGCTGGCTAACGGAAAAAAGTGTGAAGTTAGTGTGAAATGAGAAAGGAGAAGAAAAGAGGCCACAGGAGAGAGTCAGCCACCATTTTCGGTGCTGATCTGGTGCTTGTGAGACCAGGTGCCTATCTCCCTCTTGAATGGCATAAACTGCCTTTTGTCCTTTTACTGCTGCTGTGAACTGTGAGAAGTAATTAAAATAAATTAAGCAACTATATTATTAGTAAGCAACTATATTACATATTCAACTCCTATTGTTATGCTACAGTAAATAATATTATTATAGCCTTCGGAGACCTCAAGTTCCCTTTTCCCCCACATTTTAATATTTCTGAAAATGGGGTTCACTTTTAAATCTCACAAGTTACCTCTTGTTAATGTCGAACATGGTGAACATCTTTTTCTTCTTAAGTTTTGGGTCTATCTCAGGGATAGCATCTTCCTTGGGTTTTAAAGCCCCGGAGTAAAGGTTTTGTTACCAGGCTCACAACAGTGTCAGAAATGTAGCAAATGCTCATAGCATACTCATGGAATGAACCTACAGTTAAAATCATGGACTTGTTGTATAGAGCTAGACATGGAGGCCCTGACTAAGCAGTATCTGTACTGGCTGGTTTTGTGTGTCACCTTGACACAAGCTGAAGTTATCACAGAGAAAGGAGCGTCAGTTGAGGAGATGCCTCCATGAGACCCAACTGTAAGGCATTTCCTCAACGAGTGATCAAGGGGAGAGGACCCAGCCCATTGTGGGTGGTGCCATCCCTGGGCTGGTGGTCTTGGGTTCTATAAGAGAACAAGCTGAGCAAACCAGGGGAAGCAAGCCAGTAAGTAACATCCCTCCATGGCCTCTGTATCAGCTCCTGCTTCCTGGCCTGCTTGAGTTCCAGTCCTGACCTCCTTAAGCTGTATAAACTCTTTCCTTCCCAACTTGCTTCTTGGTCATGATGTGTGTGCAGGAATAGAAACCCTGACTAAGACAATCTGAATTCACCTTCCAGATGCAGGGCCAGACAGCTCTAGTCTCAACATTCTCTTTTCTTCCTCCATTTAAAACAATCGCCCCAACTCTCACATCTTAGTTCAAGCTCTCACCTTTAGACAGCCTTCTTAAAGAATCAGCCTTATATACAAGCTCTCCACTCCACCACTCCCCATCCCCAAGCCCTGCCCTGTACCAAGTCACCCACCTGTGTTTCTTACTCGAATGATCCTTAGTTCCTTGTGGTTGTCACCCCTCCCACCTGATCAAGACAAGGTGGTCACATGATGCTGAACTTGAATGGCTCTTTTTCCATATGTGTTCCTAGGTTTGGGGACACCAGAAAGGGTCAAAGCGTAAACTCTTTGGTTCTGGGGACAATTGTCTCATGTCCCAGTTATCACGGAGGGCAGTTGTCACTGAGGTGATGCTGACCAGGCCGGCTGTGCTGACCTCTGCAGAGTGTCCTCTGTATGTTCAGCTGTGGATGGTGGGTGCACAGAAGCATTGAGTGAAGGGTGCTTCAGGATGAACAGGCACCAGCACCGAAGCTTCCTGCTCTAGGGTCTAAGGCTCCTCCTTGGACTTGCTGCTTACTCTCCTAGCATAGATGCAGCTAGCGTAGATGATGCCATAAATACCGAGTCAGTCCAGGAGTTCGGACCTGCAAGCAGCTTCCCTCCAGGGAGCTCCCAATTCTGAAGAACAGGGGAGCTCAACTCTGTCTTCAGCTGGCAGGCTCAGGCCTGGACTGTGGGATCTGTCTGAGCTCACAGTTCCTCTTGACTTGAGGGACAACCTGGGGATAATTGGGGAACTGAATTGTTTTCCTGACACAGATAGAACAATGGGAAGCCCCAACAGGGCTTGTTCTCATCTTCCAGAAAGATCCATGCTTCTGTCCAGTGTGCATCTGGCAAGGCTGGCATTGGCCCAGACGGGCTATACCTGACCCTGGGCCCGAGAGGGTAGGGCAGGAAAGCCAGAAGCTCTTGCTACCTTAGGGTGGTGCAGAGAAATGAGCTTAGTCATCAGAAGGTCAAGGGTCACCCTCAGGCAGGAATTCTGGGAGGAGCAAGGGTGCAGGGATGTATGAAACACTGTGTCAGGCAGAAGGCACATGACCTTGAGAACTGGAAGGGATTCTCTGCTGTGAGGATCTGGGGGCCAGCTGAATCCCCTGAATGATCTCATCTGGAGCCCTGCCCAGTCCTGTTTTGGGGTCCTGTGCACCTGCAGCAGGTTTAGGGTGTGAGGACTCTCCAGCTGCCCTCAGAGCTGCCCAGCAGGTTTACAGAATAACAACGGGGCCAGTGTGGAGAAGGCTTGCATATCATTTGCATACAATTTGCACATGAATAGCCTACACTATCTGTTCCCAGGAAATTTCACGTTAAATATTAATTGTTACTGCCCTCAGGAGTTTTTATTTTTTGATTTTGCTTTCTCTGTTTCTTCTCACCCACTTGCTGTCAGTGACTCAGATCCCTGTATGGAAGGGGAGGAGGAGGAGGACGCCCCCACCAGGCTGGAGAAGGGCAGCTGAGGACCAGAAACTGAGGACTTAGGGAGTGGGTGGCTGGTATAACTCTGCCAAGTGAGAGGCTGGGTATATAGGGAAGACACTGGAGCTGCCATTGGTGCTGAGGAGTCTGCTACGCGGAAAGCAACAAACAGGTAAAGAAACCAGCCAGCTGGGATAGCCCGGGGCACTTCCAGTCAGCATCCAATAGATGCCATGATTAAGTGGCTGTGCTCTGCTCTTTAGCTTGCCACCCTGTCTGTCCTGTCTCACCCACTGGCTTCTCAGGTCCCCATGCTTCCATCCTTGACACTAGAGGCCAGGACCAGAAACTTCATGAAGACAGGGCCAGGGTTAAAGAATGGCTAGAGAATGCAGAACAGTGGTTAGATCCCAGGTTCAGGGGCAGTGCCTGAGTGGGATTCTGGCTCAGTAGTCTAATGACTGAGCAACTCTGGGTGAGGGACCAGTTTGAGTGTGTCCCCTAAAGGTTCATATGCTAGAACCTTGGTCCCCATTGTAGTGGCATTGAAAGGTAAGGGACCACTAAGAGGCAGGCCTAGTGAGAGGTGACGAGCTCATGACTGCTCTTGTGGAAGGACTAATCCTAGTGTCCCAGTGTGGTCTAGGTGTCTGCATCTGTGGATTAGTGACTCTGAGAAGAAATTCTACAGAATATGCCATCTGCCTTTCTTTCACACACATTCTCTCACTATGTGATGCTATCTGCCGTGTTGTGACATGGTCCTCACTAGAGGTGACCAATCTAACTCCTCACCTCGGACTTTCAGTCTCCAACCTATGAGTTAAATTAACACCTTTAAAAAAAAATAAAGTACTCAGCACCAGGAATTTTGTTACAGCATCATGAAGAGGATTGAGGCCATACCAGGCTGCCAGTCCATGAGCCTCAGTTTCCTTTTCTGTAAAATGGAGTTGTAGGCAGTGTCTGCCTTGTGTCAGGATTGGGGGTTGAAGTCAATTGTTGTTTGTGAAGCCCTGAACAGCTGAGCTGTAAACATTCACATTCCAGGTTCAGGCTTCCCCATCCTAGCCTTGTCTAGCACTAGAGCCTCTCATCAGCATTTGCTCATCAGGCTTGGGCTTGAATGTTTCCTGGAGGCGGAAGCTCAGTAGCTCTCTCCTGAGCCTGGGTCCTCTTGCCACATACACACACATTATAAATGCACAAAAGGACCTTTGAGAAGGGATCTTTCTGGGAAGCACCTTCTGCTCCTGACCTACCTTCTTTAGAGAGATAGACTTCTTGGGGCTGCTCCCAGGACCTTACTTAGATGGACTCAAGTCCACCCTCTGGGACAGGCTCCCTCTTGTCTTTCAGATCCAGTCATGATTTCTGTGTGATGTTCTCTTCCTGGGTCTTTTGTTTCCAAGCTGCTCAGATCTAACCTTGTTCTTGTCCCAGAACCTCTGGGGCCACCAAAGTTGTGTCTACTCAGACACTGATGAGATAGTAGGATGTCCCTTTGGGGCTTCCTACCCTTACCTCCTGTCAGGTCCAGAGCACTCCTGAGAGGGGTGAAGAACAAATCAATGGTGGTAACAGCTACCATTTGTTTAATTTGCCAGAGAATGCTGGATGCCTTATATACAGGCTTCCCTCTGCTCCAGTGGGGAAGGCCTGTTGTTCTTATTCCCATTTCACAGCTGTGAGAACTGACGCCCGGGCAGGAGACTGAAGGGTTTGTTCCAGACAGCTTAGTTTCCATGTGCAAGAACAAGGGTGAGATGGGTTACTTCTCTAAAATGATTTTCCCTCTCTTCAAGTGAATTTCTTTTCCTTCTCCTCTGTTACAGCTGAGGGCTCACTATGTAACCTCTGAGAAGTAGCCTGTTTCTGTCTCTTCATGGTAAACATGATTTACCATGTTCATACCACATACTACATTCATTCCCAAAGACCAGTGACATACCACATCAGTCAGCTCTCGACTACCAAAGCAAAATACCTGAGGTAATTAACGTGTAAACGGACAAGGCTTGGTGGACTCACAGTTTTGGAGACATAAGGCTTTGGATGATGGGTCCTGTGCTTCGGGACTGTGGGGAGGCAGCCCATCCAGGTACAAAATGTGAGGTGGACAAGAAGTTCATTTAATAGAATTCAAACAAGGGAAGAATGGACCAGGGTTTCACAATTTTTATTTATTTATTTATTTATTTATTTATTTATTTATTATTTTATGTGTACAAGTGTTTACCTGCATGTATGTGTGTGTACAATGTGCATGTCTGATAGCAGAAATGGCTGTATCCTCTGGAACAGGAGTTCTGGGTGATTATTAACAACCATCTGGGAAATAAACCCATCCTCTTCAAGAACAAGTGCTCGAAACCACTGGATCATCCCTCCACCAGCCACAAGTCACCCAAGGGATGCTTTTCAAAGGTTGCTCCAGTAACCTAAGGATCTCGCATCAAGACCCAGCTTATTCTCTTCTATAGAGATCTAAATTATTTTTAAAATTTGTATTCCTGTTTGTTGGTCAGTATGCATACACATGTGTAGGTGCCTGAAAAGGTCAGGGTATTGGATCCCTTGGGGTTGCTTGTTTCAGGCTACTGTGAATCCTGGGACTTGGATGTGTGCTGGGATCCCAGCTCAGGTCCTCAGTGAGAGCTGCTGGCACTCTTATCAGACGAGCCATCTCTTCAGCTGCAGGTCCTACGTCTTAACGTTTTCTCTTAGCTTCCAGTAGCATCAAACTGGATGTGAAGCCTTCATCCGATGCATGACCTTGGGAGGATGTAAATTTCCAACTAGCAGTAGCAGCAAGCAACAGTTTATTTCTCTGGGCTTTTGTGGATTTAGTGTCTGTAGTACTTCCCAGCATCCTGGTCTATGGAGACCTTCCATTTCTGTAGAAGTTACCTTACCCTCCACCTGTATACCTAGTGCTCATTTCCTCTGGAACCAGGGCACAGCCCCCTCACCCACTGGCTCCAAACTACATTTCTCCCCATTCTGCAATATTACCATGCAGCCTGCTTACAGCTGCTATGCCTCTGGCCCACCCTGAGATGAACACATACAACTGCCCAGAAGCTGGTGTGCAGAACTCCCAGAAGATCAAGACTTTGGGTGGATTCTCTGAGCTGTATGACCCTGAAGTGTCCCAGGGGAGAGAAAACTGAAGCCCCATCCATAACAACTGGTAAATGCTCCCAAGTAGTCATGACCTTTGAATCTGTGTATCCAAACACAGTACTGAGAACTGCAAAAGTCAGCTATGCATCAAAGTGGTTATTAGGAAAATGGTTAACCAAGTTATTTTCTTCATGTTTCCACAGCAACATCTGCAGAGTGGATCTCTTGGAGATGACATCAGGAGCTTGTGGCTTATGTGGACGCTCACTGGATTTGGAATGCAGACCAAATCTTTAAAGATGTACGAGTCATCTCCATCTAGGAAGAGGGGGTCACTGATGCATGCCTGAGCAAGGCAAGGGACTGACTAGCATGGCTGTTGGTCTGGAGGCTTGGTATTCAAACTCAGCTCCTTCCAGGGCTGATTAACATTCCCCTCAAGAAGAATTCAGGAGCAGCCAGGGAGGGGAGACTTGGTTTGGCTTCATTTGTCTCCAGCCTTCACTTTCCAGCCTCTGGTCCTTAGTCTCCAGAAAATAAAGATATTGCCTTGGTCCTTAATTCCCAACCTTACAAATTGTCACTGAGGATGTAGCTCAGTGGTAGTTGTGTGTTTAGTGCCTAGGTTAGATCTCTGGGATGCTAATACATGTGTACATACATGATTACACCTAGTGTTTCTTCAAAGGAATCCTCTGAGTCAGTCTAAAGTCTAAAAAAATCAAAGGTTCTGGCTGAGAGATGTGTTCTCTGTGTGTCATCAGATCTAGAGAATCTCCTCACCTGGTCTCTACGATCTCATCAGCTTGGGAGAGCGAAAAGAGACCCTGAGTCATACTATTTGCATCTAATCAGGATGAAGACTGGCTGAAGCCCTGGAGGGCTGGGGCAGTGTCTTAGTTAGGGTCTTATTGCTGTGAGCAGACACCATGACCAGTGTAAGTTTTATAAAGGACAACATTTAATTGGGGCTGGCTTACAGGTTCAGAGGTTCAGACCATTATCATCAAGGGGGGAGCATGGCAGTATCCAGGCAGGTATGGTGCAGGAGGGGCTGAGTGCTACATCTTCACCTGAAGGAAGCCAGGAACAGACTGAGCATCCTCAGGCGGCTAGGAGGAGGGTCTCCAAGCCCACCCCACAGTGACACACTTCCTCCAACAAGGCCGCACCTTCTAACAGTGCCACTCCCTGGGCCAAGCATATGCAAACCGTCACAGGCAGCCTTGAGGATTGTTGGTGGCACTTGTGTGTTGAGGGCTAGCTGTAGTTCTGTGTCTTCCATTTCCTCCCTCAAGGTGTCCAGATGCCACTGAACACCGTGCTGGAAGGATGAAGGGGAGACCAGAACGGGTGGGGTCTGCAGGATCCTGGAGTGGCTGGGAGTGAGTGCTGGAGGGGTAGGAGCGGTGGGGTGTGGGGAGGGGCAGAAAGTCTTTTCCGAGGATTTTAGTGTTAAGGCTCTTTTAGATGAAGGCCTTTCCTGATGATCTTCAGAGAAACTTATTCAGAGTGGCCAGGGTTGAATATGAACCCAGGAGAGTTTTCAGGGTGAAGGTAAAATCATCTGCTAGAGTTATAGAACTGCAAATGCCTTACCTGTATGAAGAGTCATTCCAGGGATCCTGGTACTTGCTGGACGGGTTCTAATGGGGGAAAAAGGAAGTTGAGCCTGTAGGTTTGCCAAGGACTTCCTGACATTCCTCAGGTAGAAGATTGGGGGTTGGGTTCCCCAGATCAGGCAGAGAAGAAGCCCCACTTAGAAATGGGAGTCCTCCATCTTGCTCCAAGTTCAGAGAAGCTATCTGGACGTGTTAGACTGCAACCTTAAGTATGGAGGTGCAACAGAGCTCTTTTGCAGAAACTCAGAGGTCTCCCTGCTTGATTTCCTCACCCTCTCTCCAAAGTTCCCATTTCTCCTTTTCTTCTTTGTGTGGATCTCCAGGCAGTGCTCCACACCCATGCTGGTGCCCACCGAAGAGAAGGAAAGTTGATGCTAAGTCCCAGCTCGGGAGGGTCTCCTGACTGGCAGGAGGACAGAGTGGCATGCCCTCCCCTCCCCGGCCAGCTGCCCACACTCAGTGAAGAGTAAACAATATGGAGTCCTCCTTTGGACGTCAGAAGGAAAGAGGAGGGGAAACCCAGTCCATTATTTCTTGAATTATTACCTTTATACCCGAGGTACAGTGTCAGTATTGCTGTGATGATGTCTTTTAATGCCTTGGATCATTAAAACCCAATAATCTCTTTGAAATAGCTTAACTGCTTCCTGCAAGGAGATAAAGCAAATAAAACTGTCATCTCAGTGTCCGCTGTCACCATATTGATGCAGCTTTTCTTTTCTCTCTCTTTTAAAATAACTGCATTCATTTTATTTTAGGCCAATGCATTTATGTCATGCTGGTGGTATATAAATTTGGTAATTAAATCCTGTTATCTTGGCACTGTGGGCAGAATAAGAATCACTTGTGACGTTTTGGAGAGGAAAAATACTGAGGGGAAAGGAGATTATTTTGTGTTCTTTAAAATTTGTTATTGGGGAGATTTTCTTTTTCTTTTTAGTTTTTAGTATGAGGTAGTTGACAGCTGCCTAACAGAGAGATCCTTCTGTGAGGAAGGTGCCTAGTGGAGCCTACGAAGTGGCTCTCTCTTTGTTATCCACCCCAGTAAAGGAGAGTGTAGAAGCACATTAATCCTACAGGACTTGAATTTTGCTTTTGTGTATCCCTGGCTGTTCTGTAGCTTTCTCTGTAGATCAGACTGGCCGCAAATTCAGAGATTTGCCTGCCTCTGCCTCTGCCTCTGCCTCTGCCTCTGCCTCTGCCTCTGCCTCTGCCTCTGCCTCTGCCTCTGCCTCTGCCTCTGCCTCCTGAGTGTTGGGATTAAAGGTGTGTGCCACCACCACCTGGCTAGAACTTGAATTTTACCTATGAATATATCCTGTGAATATCTATACTCATGACTCCCTACTGGGCCAACCTCAAGTGACTTTCCCCTTCTACCTATTACAGTTTGAGGCTGCAATAAAGAGAAATACAACCCAGGCACCAAATAAACAAGATTATATTTTATATCCCATATTAAAAAGTTGTGATTTAAAATAACTCCAGAGACACTGAGCAGATCACCAATGTACGTGAAGAGATTCTGTTCTTCCTAGTGTTTCTGTCTGCCTTCCTCAGTGGGTTGCCTGCACTTGTGACCCAGTAACCTCATGATTAAAAACTGCCTGCCTAGACTTCCAGAAATCCCATGCAGACTAAACATTGTCCACCAGGGGTAGAGGATTATCAGAAAGAAAATATTTTCTGGAAACTCTTGATGAAACCACAGCATTTGCCATTTTTTAGAAATCTATCACTTGTTTATTTCTTAGCCAGTCTGGCCAAGGATCTCAGGATTGACTGGTATTACCACAGTGTTTTCCTCCTCCCTGCTAGGCTGGTCCTGGCTGGGACTCTTGAAGTGCACAATCATACAATAAAGTCTAGATACCAAGTGAAACCTGGGTTTTATTAGAAAGGAGGGCAGAGCATCCATGAATGTTGGATTAGTAACTGACGGATTCTGATACAATCATCTTGAGTCTCTGTCTTTTCTTTGGTAACAACGGAGTCACAAATGCCCAACTCTACAATATTATGAGGACCCAAAAGAGAACAAGCTGTTACTTCCCAACCTTTCTGTCCCAGAGTGTCAGAGGCTAGAGACCTGAGGATGGCTAACTTCTCTGGGTAGTTGATTATCGAGAGTGGGTGTTGTGATTTTTACTTGACAAGGTCTACGATCATCTGGGAGACAAGCTTTGAGGTACACAAGTGAGGGATTAGTTAGAGAGGTTAGCATCTGAGCATGTCCATAGCCATTATACACATAGGGTAAGTTGAGGTGGAAAGACCCATCCCAAACTTTTCTCCCGCCCATCCTTCCTTCTCGTCCAATGACAAGCCTCGCCTTCAGCTGCGTAATGAAATCATCCAACACCATATCTTCACAATTCCTGGGAAGACCCCATACTTTTTTCACAGGAGGTCAAGGGCTCACCCTGTTCCCATATGTGCCTTACTGCCTACATTAGGAAAGGAACTAAATAGATGCCGTAGAAGCTCTGAGGGGCTGGTGAGGAACAGACTGGCATCCTCTGCACTGGTTCTTGCTGGCTTGTCTCAGAGGCAATGGAAGAACATGATCACGTGGGAAGGTTTCCCTCTCCTTGGAGACTCTATAGCCTTGGAAAAAGGAAAGAGCATCCTTCCTATTAGGAATGCGTTGTTGTTGCCTTTTACATAACATTAGCTCCGACCCTCACTGTGCTAAGAATCATTTGACTTTTTTGTGACTCTGCTCTTGAATTACATTTCACAGGCCACAGTTGTCAATTAAACGACTCTTCCTGTGGTACTCGGGATGGCCCCCACTTGGACTGTGCTGTCATGGAATCCTCTCATAAAAGACGGAAGACTCTAGTTTATTTTACTCCCATAATTTTGCAAGTGTGTGCTGTGTGTGTGTGTGTGTGTGTGTGTGTGTGTGTGCACATGCACATGCCACAGCATACTTGGAGGTCATAGGATAACTTGTGGGCGTTCTTCCCTTCTACTTTGCAGGTTCTGGGGACCTAGCCCAGGCCCAGCAGCAGGGATGCTCACCCCCTGTGCCACCTATGTTTTTCTTATTTTAATGTTTTTTTTCAAGACAGGGTTTCTTTGTGCAGCTCTGACTGTCCTTGAACTCGCTCTGTAGACCTGGCTGTTCTCAAGCTCACAGAGATCTATGCCTGTCTCTGCCTCCCGAGTGCTGGGATTAAAAGCATGTGCCACCACTGCCTGGCTTGTGGCATCTATCTTATGCAGTGGTGAGATATTTTTTTGAGACAGGGCTTCTCAGTGGGACCCAAGACTGCCGGCTTGGCGAGACTGGCTGGCTGGGAAGACCCGGGGATCTTTCTGTATCTGCCTCCCCCTCTTTTACCCAACTACTGGGTGCTGAATGCTCATCCTTATGCTTGCACAGCAAGTTTTTTTTTCCCGTCTTGCCATTTCTTTCTTCCTAATTCTTCCATTTATTTTTTGTCTCAAGATGCTAGACAAAAAAAAAAAAAAAAAAAAAAAAAAAAAAAAGAAAAGAAAAGAAAAAAAAAAAAGAACTTACGTGTAGGCTTTAAAAATATTAGACTTGCATATAGCATGTTAACCTGTAAAACCCCAAGAGATATTCGGTAAAAACTTATTAGAGTTAATGCATTAGTTTCATACAAGGTCCGTGTAAAAGAATGTTTTATAAAAACCAACAACATTTCTATACACTTGAGTGGCTTAGCCAGAACAAAACAAGTGATGAGCAAACCCCAGTGTTTCGCTTGAAGACCTTGCTTCTCCCACCTATGAATCGAGTTTTCATCCAACACATTATGCCAGGGGAAAGACTTTACAGACCCTCAGACTGCTGGACTGTGGCTGCCTGTCGGCTCTGTTAACACCCCACACTTACCTTGTTTATTGGAATTACCAAGTACCGCTTAGCAATAAGTTTAGACGGTAAGCTTCCCTGAGTCACAGATGCAGGATCCCTGGCTCACAACCTGTCCTGCATCCTGTTTGTGGATGAACTAAACAATTCATAAAATATCACTTGGAAAAACGTCATTTTGGAAAAATACCTGTGACCCCCTACAAAGAAAACTTTGCAAACTTCATAAAAGATAGAACTGGCCCAGTTCATGCATGGCCCAGTGCCTTGCCCTTATTCTTCAAAGAATAATTTAGACATCAGATACTATGAAGTAACATCCCTCAGAAATATTTAGGAAAATAAAATGATCCTAGGAATAAAATGTCATAAAGTAGAATTCCAGAATATTAATTATGAGCTCCCTGGATGATATCTTTGCTTCCTTTATAAATAGTCTTTCTCTCACACAGCACGGTGGACCTCTCTCTTTCCTGTAGGGTCCAGGGAGGCAAGTTCTTGTAAGGGCATAAGAAAGTTCTAAGTAGGAAGTCACAGGGCAAATGATTTTCCCACCACACTCCATCCCACCGGAACCCTTTGGGACCCATTGGAAGCTCAACTCAACTCTTTCTTCCTTAGGCTGATATGGCCATTTATCACAGCAACAGAGAAGTAAGGATGCCACTGGAGCTCACAGAGCTCGCTGCATCCTCCACTAGGAGGACACTCTCCAAGCCGTCTGTCTCCCTGTCATCCTCTTCCCATTATCTCCATGATCATTGCCTTGGTGCAGACTAGGGAGGGACGGTATCACCAGGAAGGGTAATTCTGTTCTTCGAATCTCTGGAACCTTCTGGGAGGGTCTTGCTATCCTCTGTAGCTCTTCTAGATATCCAGTTGTACTGGTTGGGTTTGTGTCAACTTGACACAAGCTGGAGTTATCACGGAGAAAGGAGGCTCCCTTGAGGAAATGCCTCCATAAGACCCAGCTGTAAGGCATTTTCTCAATTAGTGATCAAGGGGGGAGGGCCCATTGTGGGTGGTACCATCCCTGGGCTGGTAGTCCTGGGTTCTATAAGAAAACAAGCTGAGCAAGCTAGGAGAAGCAAGCCAGTAAGCAGCATCCCTCCATGGACTCTGCATCAGCTCCCAATTCCTGCTCTGTGTGAGTTCCAGTCCTGACTTCCTTTGGTGATGAGCAACAATGTGGAAGTGTAAGCTGAATAAACTCTTTCCTCCCCAACTTGCTTCATGATCATTATGTTTGTGCAGAAATAGAAACCCTGTCTAGAGTCTAAGAACCAAGAGCGTCTCACTGTGAACCAGACTCCATCTTCTTGAGAAGTATCTGTTCTTAGACTTAGCTGAAAATTTCAATGTAATGACTGGAGAAGAGTAAAACCAAGAGAAGTATTCGAATATCTTGCTTTGAACCAAAACAAATCAGTGAGCCCATAACTTGCTCACTCTGTGAGCTCCAATGGCATTCCCTTGCCTCAAACTCTATGTCCATTCAACTCCCCATATAAATTTGGCCACCATACTACTTTGAGGCTGCATACATCTTAAGCTACAATAGCGAACTCCAGCCTGTGTGACATTCAAACCCATTAGAAAGGTTCCTTTAGTTACTATGAAGTCTTATCAGGCAACCCTCATGAATTTCTCACTGGACATGGAGCCTTAGATGTCCACACTGACTGCAGTTTCAGTGATATTTTTAAGCCAGGCCAGGAAGATGTCCCCTTTGCTATTTTTTTGCTTCAAAAAGACTCCAGCTTAAAATGGTGGGTGACACCAGGAGGTGAGAGCCTGACTTTGCAGAACAGGAATTTAATGTGAGTGTCCAAGGTCCAGGAGGAAGAGGGATGTTGACGGAGGACCGTTTCTCTCCATCTCTCCTGAGGAAGTTGACAACCTCACATCTTATTCCCACACACTCCTCTCCTCACATTTGGGCAACCTCTGTTTCCATTGTGTTTCTCTGGAGCAGACCTTCTTACAGAGACTTGAGGAGCTCTTGTTCGCAGAGAACTGGGACTTTTCTGGATGTGGAGCTAGGCTTGGATGCAGAAGGGAGCTGAACTGACATCTGCATAGGGTACCACTGGCTGATTCCTTCCCCATTTGGTGTCCTCCAGCCATCTTTGTGTGCTAGTCCCAACCTACGTAGCAGTAGGTTGCTCCTTCTTACCAACAAAAGCTTCAGAACCACTGAGTCCCTGGGACTGTGCATATGTCAGGAACATAAGAGGACAAATAGGATCTGGAATGCCAGGCTTAGATCCTTGCACTGACATCGACTCTCTGGGTAACTTTGATGAAGGCATGTAGTCACTCCTCCCCCAACCCAAGGTTAGGATTCTCCCATCTGCACAAATGGAAAAAGAAGCACCTGCCTCCCTGGATGGCCTCATGAGGAATGAGACACTGTAAGGATTACACACAGCCCTGGGTCCGTGTTTGCTATCCTCCATAAGACATACGTTCCATGGTAGGATGAGCTACCTGCAGCTGGGAGCTGATGGAGAGCCACAGAGTCAGCGTCTGCCTCATCTGGGTCTATCTATTCCACAGGGGCCCAGCGTCTAAAGCTCACGGGACAGTCACTCAAACAGTCATGTGGAACGGACCACAGGACATAGATCAGATCCTCCCTTCACGCTTGTGCTCACAGAATCACACGGCCGGCAGGCTCACCTCGGAGTGAGAAAAGATTGCACTGCTATGATCTATACACACTTCTCTCTGGATTAAGAACCCAGGCAGCAGCTCCTTGCCAAAGAAAGAGCTGAGCCATTTTCTTTGAGGATATATTTAGACCTGACATGGCACTTCAGTCTTTTGCAGAGCTGAGGGACTCGGGTCTGGCATCACAGCCTTCCCACCTGTGAAAGACTCCATACTTCATAGCTCTAGTTTTGACAGGTGAGTGGAGGCAACTTTCAGAAAGCCTTGTTAATTTCGAGGTGGAATAGCGGAGCTGACACTTGTGGCGACACTCCACATTAAGGCCATTGGCATCGCTTTCATGAGGGCGTGGTGGATATGGAGTTTGATGTCTTTTTGTACGTGTCACCAATGGATCACATTTAATACCTGGTTTGTGCCCATCTCTCTGCCTGGTTTGGTGCCTTACTCTTTGGATACTAAGACATGGCTTCTATCAATCCCGTGGACAGGGAAGATGGAAGTAAGGGAGACTCAACCGCTAAAGGAAGAACTTTCCATGGATCCAGAGCTGAAGAGCTTCCTAAGAGCAAGCATTACCAGAGGGATGTTGAGTACAGTTGTCAGTCCACGCTCTCCTATCTCTTTAACCTACCTTGTAGAGCACAGAATATCTGGAGATGAATTTCACGGAGAGTGAAGACAGAAAAGAGAAAAGCCAAGAAGACAAACAACTAGGCACTTCTTGCGATCTGGGGAGCCGGTAACTATTCTTTTTGATTCTTATCCTTGGCACTGCCAGCAGGGTTGGATTAGGACCACACGCAGAGTCAGATTTGCGCTCTGTTACCAGGCTTGTTTGCTCATGAGTCATGCAGCCCAGAGACGCTGGACCAGGCCCTCGCTCCGTCCTCTCTTTGTTTACCTGCTCGCAGGGCAGGCGGTGGCTTCCTCTTCACTCCAGTGTCCGTTGGAAAACTACAGCACCTGCGGAGCAGGACATAGGACGTTCTCTGCCTTTCAAGTCTCTGTTCTCCAAACCTTCCTTGCAAGAACCAGGTTTCCAGCTGCCAGAAGGAGCTGACTTGCTTGATTTCTGCAGGAATCCTATACATCCACAGTAACATTACTGTTGTTGTTGCATATGCTTAAGACACATCCAGAGCTGGGACTCCGTGGAAATGCATGACCCATGCCACCTGTCAGCTGTGTCTGTGACTCGGATGTCTGTGTACATGGGCTTATGTCTACATTTGCCTTAGCCCACAGCACTAGGGACCATCCAGTCTCCCTTGGCCTCTCTTGTCACAAGCACTGAAAATAAGGAATTCCCGGCTTTAGAAAAAAAAAAAAAGGACCCGGTGAGATGGCTCAGTGGGTAAAGACATTTGCCCCCAAGCCTGATGACCTCCTTTGGATTCCTTGAACCAACATGGTGGAAGGAGGGTGAGTGATTCTAGCCAAGTTTCCCCTGAACCTTACATATCCACTGTGGCATCCAAACATACACATAAACATATGGAATAAATAAACAAATGTAATACAATTCTTCAAGTGTTTGTAAATTAATTAATTAATGAAAGAAACAACAACAAAACCCAAACCCTTTCAGCCCTGCCAACACCTAAGGAAAGTGCTAATTCCCGAGTCCCCCGATACCTCTCCCCTCGGGGTATCACTTCAAGAATCAGTTCTTTGAGCTATAATCAGTCCTGCTTTCTCATTCATCTCTTCACATGATACATGGTATTCCCCGCCAGTTTTCACTTCCTCTATCAGCCATCCATCTCTATCTTCTGCTTATCTATATATTTCCATCTGTCTCTCTTTGTATGTCTCCATCCCTGTCAGTGAGATTCACAAGAAGAGAAGAGCCCTTCTGAGTTTAGTGCACTGCCCGAATACTGCAGTGCCCACCTAACACCCGAGTGACACGTTCTGTCCTCCCCCAGACCTCCTGAGGAGAGTTTTATTGGATTTTTCTAACCTTCTGGGAAGGGATCTGGGAGAGAAAACAATGCCAATTTCTAGAGTGTTCCAGAGATGATGGGCCTCTTCTGAGAGGCTGAAATTTTTCACCAGCTGCTAATGAGCTCTGCACATGTTTTGAGGACCCTGGAGATGCCCAGAAGGTTCAGACATGAAAAGGTCATAGCTGTGAGTTCTAAAACTGACCAGTAAGTCTAATGGATGAAGAAACAAGCTGAAGACACCTGCAGACTAGGGAAATTTGACCAGTAAGGTTGTAGACTGGCCTAGAAAAGAAACGTGTGTGTCAGGAAGGCTTTGTGTCATTGTGACATGGTCTGAATCTACCAACTTATGAGAAAGAAGAGTTTATTTCAGCTCAGGGTTTCAGAGGTTTCTGTTCTTTGTCGGTTGGCTCGCTTCCTTTGGGGCCTGTGTTGGGGACTGTGTGGAGTAAGGCTAAGAAGGAAAGAGAGGCAGGACCTGGGGTTCAGCATGCCCCTCGAGGAACCCCCAACACCTTAACTTCCTCCCATTTGGGTCCAACATGACCTTCAAGGACTCACCCCCAGTCATGTGACTTCCTCCCACTGAATCTCTCTAGATACTAGTTCTGCTACTTCTTATTCATATTGCGGACTTTTAATAGTTGGACCTTTGAGGACACTTACTCAAGCCCCAGTATAGAGAAAGGCAGGCCACTTTGTCTGAGCAATGTGATTAGGAGACAGAGAAAAGCCAGGAGGTCAGGGAGAAAGAAAAACTGGCAAAATGGGAGGGGAAATTAAATGTTTCCTCTAGATCATGAACTTAGAGAACTTGTCTTTCACCTTTGTGATTGGATTCTTGGGTTCCAGAACAGTGTCTGGAACGTATCAGATGTTCAAGAAACTGTGACTGGATTTCTCTTTTCTTCTTTTTTTTTTCTCTTTGGGACTGGCCATTTACCAAAAGAAATCCTACCCCAGGTCTCCTGCACTGCCCCCACCCCCAATGGCATTAGGCAGGTATATCTTGGACCATCTGTTTGGGGCTCCATGGAAAGGGTGCACCAGACGTATCCCAGGTCTATTTTGGTCTTTACTTTGCATGTTTCCTCCTTCCCTGCATCCCATGCAGATGGATACTGTCAGGTTATTTATAGCAGGAGTTTGATACAATAATGGAACAGTTGTTCTAATCCCAATGCCAATCAAATAACTTTGGTTTTGCATTCTTCAGAGGACGTGCATCAGGCACAGCATTAACACACTTGGTACTGAGACTGCCTCCCTGGAGGGTCTAATGCCGTTGATTTGGATCACCTTCCCCAAGATGGCTCTCTCCTTGACGTGGAACTCGGTCATTCTGTGTGCAGCATTCCTCGTGGGCTTTAGGAAGAGCCCATCAACAGATGTAGACCCTGTAAATAAAATACAGTGCTAGAAAACCTAACTCAATAGTATATTAAATAATTAACACACATAGCCAAGAATGCAAAGTTGGTTCTTCATACAAAGGCAATTATGTTAGGGGATTTATACTAATGGAAATTTAAGACATTTCATTCATCCACTGGGGGTTGGTCCTGTTGTTTTTGGGTCTGTGGAAAGGGAGATCATCAAGATGGGAGTGTATAGCAGACTAACATGTATTTAAGGGTCTATCTTAAACATTAAGGTGTATTCACATGATACAATAGTATATAGCTATGAAATGGTACATTTCAGGCAATATTTAGTAATATGAAAATGGTATAATTAGTAATATGGCAATAATACGCAAAATGAAAATTTTTAGGTTGTTTTCACATGCACAAATGCATATATATGATTTAATTGTTGATGTCTAGATAAGAAGACAGAAATAGAAAGATTGTGGGTGGCATATTTACTGATCCTATTTTTCTGTTTTCAACAATATTTTTATAGTAAACATTTAGTGCTTTTTGTTTGTTTGTTTGTTTGTTTAATGAAGAAAGAAACGCTGTCGTGGATGCTGTTTTAGAGAGGAGTCCTCCTGGTTTCTTCCAGGGTTGAGGTTTTATATCTGAAGTTAGTACTAGAGACTAGCTAAAGGCAATCAATTCTCTGTTAAAAATGACCAAGGGAAAATACAAAGTAGGCAGTGCCGGTCTGGAAAGCAGGTATTTTAAAAGCTGCTCTTAATTTAATCTCAAAAGGAAAAGGCAGATAGTGTTTTCTCTTCAGAGATTTTATCAGTGCGGGTTTGTACATGATCCAAGCATCTTGAGTGTGCCCTCAAGCACAACTATAAAGAGCCACGCATGTGGGCAGAACACGCATTTTCCAGATCTATAAATTGTTAGTGTTTTAAGGTTGGTCATCTAGTAAGTTCCCTCAGGAACCAAGCCCAGCCAATGGAGCCTGGGTGTGAATGGACAACAGAACAGCTTTGGGCAGAGGTGGTTCCTGGAACAAACTGGGGGCCTACTTTTCCCCAGATTCCTGCTTTCTGCACTCGACCCCGAGCTTCTTCACAATTCAGGTGTTTGCAGCAGCCTCAGCGTGGTGCACAACCCCATGTGCGACTCCTTCTTGGTTAAACACGCTCGTTTTCTGAAGCCCAAGGGAGACTGTGTGACTCATCGCTACTGTCCTGACTTGAGCAGTGCGGCTCTAAGGGCTGTACAGTGGGTTGCAATGATCAGCAGCCGTACTTCTTTTCCTTGGTTCACATCTCCCTGACAGTGTCATCTGCCCAGATGCAGCATCTCTGAAGCCAGCCGCCGCATTGCTCACACTATTTTTAACCAGAAGAAGAGCCATATCTAACACAGTCTATGATAGCACTGTAATTAAAATGTCTTACATAGTCAGGAAGTCCAATAAATAAAGGACAGCAAGTGTTATATTTCAGGATAAAGAAGTGCCAGGATGTAGATCCTATTTAAAATCCACCTACTGATCCATGTCCTCAAAATTCAGCCCTGCAGTTGAGAAATTATTTGCAGTCTTCCTTTGCGAAGAAACAAAGTTGGAGGAGTTAGACAATCTGGGGGTGAGAAATATAGAATGTATTACTGCATAACTTACCTGATGTCAGCTGTTGACCTGGGGCAGCCTTAGAGACAGAGCCTATACGGAATCATTTGATCCCCACCCCTTTGTGTGTGTGTGTGTGTGTGTGTGTGCATGTGGCATGTGTGTATATGTGTGTGTGTGCATGTAGCATGTGTGTGTGTGTGTGTGTGTGTGTGTGTGTGTGATATCACCAACAAAGTGAATATGCTCTCCTTAGCTCTTCACAATCTGCTTCCTGCCAGTCTATGTTGTACCATACTGTTCTGTCACTGAATCTAGGGACATTGGGGACATTCTGGAGTCTCTTGATATTATAGTCCTGTTTAAAATTGGCTCCAAGGAATGTTTTTGTTTCCTCCAAATTATATGATATAGCTGCTAGAAATATATGTATCTTTTTAGTCCTATGCAGTGTCTCACTTTCCAGTGGACTGAATGTGGTAGGAATCTTTCCCGTCAAAAGACTAGAAAATCCAATTTGAGCAGAATTCTAAGAAGACAAGAAAACATCCAGTGATGCTGTGCCCTGCTTTGGTTTGAAAGACTCCTGTACTGCTCTCTCTATGCGCAAGTGACAACTGTCTGAGCCCCTACCATGGCCAATGGGAAATGTGTAGCCTGTAGTGTCCCGACTGCAAGAAAGGCTAAGTTCTAGGCAGCTCTCTCTTATCAACAGTCACAAACAGACCAAGTGGCTCAGGATTCCTGTTTTGGAACTGTCTAGGACTAACCAGTCATCCTCAGTGTTGGGGAGTCTCACAGCCTTCATTCACTGATTTCAGCAATACCAGAATAAGTACTTATTGAGCAAATATGAAAATTAATGAACTGGTTAAGGAAGAAAGGGAGCAAAATGGCAAAGAGAGCCCCACCTCTCTGCGTACCTCTCTTCGTATTGTATAATCTTTTTTTTTAATTTTATTTTTTATTATGTAAATATGTGAGTGCCTGCATCTTGTATGGGCTCCTGATACCCACAGAGGTGTCAGATCTTCTGGATGTTGAGTCACAGGGAGTTATGAGCCTCTTGATGTGGGTGGGTGCTGGGAATTGAACTAAGGCCCTTGGAAAAGCAAATGCTCTTAACCACTGAGCTGCCTCTCCAGCCCTTACCTGGTGTTAAACTTTTTGCACATTCTAGTAAAATGTTGCCCAGAAGTACATGGATTCTTTGAAATACGTAAAGGCTTGTTTATTAGCTTCTATTTCAAGGCCAGTTTTACAACGCCATTTCATATTGCTTTGGAAGAAATTTCACATGCGCATTGTTTTCTATTCTCAATTTAGAGCTCCCCCTATATCAACTAAAATGAGTTGATGCCAGAAGTCCTGACACACACTGTACTTGTCGCACTTGGGAAGCTTGAGAGTTGGGTAAGAATCAGGGATACACAGTGAATTCCAGGCCAGCCAGGGACACAAAGAGACGCCCTGTCTAAAAACAGAAGCAAAAATACCAAGGTGTCATTGTGCTGTCAGATTCTCTATATCCTTTGTAAGTTTTAATCTTTTTGATGTGTAAGTTTCACATAAACATGTCAAACCTTCTACACACTGAGGAAAACAAAACAAGATGTCAATCCTTCCTTGTAATTCTGCCAGATTTGGCTTATGGATTCAATGCTTCTTTACTAGTTCATACAAGATCAAAGTTATTTTTCCCTAGTCAATGCAATGCTTCGTGACTATTATAAATTAATATTAGTAATAATTGCCATTATTATTCATGTTAAATATTAACATTATTTAAACATCAGCTCCCTGATATTTAAAAAAGCCTCGTGGGTAGACTCCATGCAGAGTTTGATTTTACAACCTGCTCACCTAAGGTGTTGCCTGGCACATAGACGTGTTTGTTGATTCAGAAACACAATTCCCAACTCAAAGAGACAGTTTATTCTGACGCTAAGTATGAGGGACCATGACCCAGGAAGACAATTTAGTTACTCCAAATTTCATGGTCTATCACAGTAAGCAAGCATCTGATAAAGGGTTTGCAGTAACGGAATGAGAAAACCATAAAGGCCGATTTAAAGTACAATGGCAGAAACATCAGGCAGGAGGGTTACAAATGTGTGCCCTGTGACCAACAGCTTTATGGTCCCTCAGCTCCAGAGTGCTTACTTGTCTACTCTCCGCGAGTTTCTGTGAGTTCAGTTGTTTGAGATGCTGCCTGGATGTGAAGCAGGCGGTGTTTGTGTTTTGGAGACTGGCTTTTATCATATTATATCATTATGTCCTTCAGGCCCATTCAGATGAATTCCAAGGATTTCATACGCCGCACCCATGCACGAGCGCGCACACTCTTGATTTATGTGCGTTTGTAGAATGTGGGTGTCTGCTCAGGTGTTGCCTTTGCCTTACCTTGCTCCTCGTTTGACAGGGTCTTTTACTCTTGTACTACTGCACCAGGCTTCGAGCGAGTTGTCGGGATCAGAATTCACGTCAACATGCTTGCATGACCATCGTCACAAACTACCTCCCTGGTCCTTGCATTCCTCTTTTTTTAAGGCTGAATAACTTTCCACCATTCGTTGGGGGTTGGGGGTAGGGGAGAGTGGAAGCAGCCTTCCGGACACATTCCAGAGCAGCGCTGTGTGAATGGCTGTGTTCTTGGTATAAAAGCACACGCACAGTGTGGTTCTGCTTTCTGCTGCCTCAGTGCTGGGGTGTGAATGCAGAAGAAAGGGGAGGGCGGCAGGCTACACTCCATTCTCTCTGCCGTGGGGGTGAGGGGTGGTGGAACACAGCCTAGGATGGGGCCCCAGTCCCGGAGAGAAACGGCACAGGCTGAGGCTGAGGAGGCAGGGTTCCCACACCACATGGACTCCAGCTTAGCTCAGAGTTGAGTGTCCGTGTCCAGAGGGCACAGCGTACTTCTGCCGGAGACCCAGGCAGCATGGCTCTGTATGATGAAGGCTAACCCCCATGGTGGTTCTTGATAAGAGAGACAGTCTTTGCTTGTCCCGACTGTGTATTCATTGTTCATTGGGGAAAATGGGTGCTTATGACTTACTCAGGGTGGACCAGAGATCAAATATCTTTTATAGGAATGTCTGAGAAGGGCGGCTTACTGGCTAAACCCATCTAGGTATCTCATTAGCGTGAAGAACTCTGTGCTCTCTAGATGTCACAATCCTCCTGTGGGGTGCCGTGGTCACATGCTCCAGGAGAGGAACCGGGTTGGGAGTAGATGAAAGACTACTGTTCTCAGTTTATGAGGATTTACTGGTGTTCCTGAATCCACTCAACCTTCCCTATTTTTTTCTGGTGACAGTTCCACTTACCCCACAGAATAGGTCAATATAGCTTTGCTTATACTATTCATGCTTTGATGAACACTTAAGATTGCTCATTGACCAAACAATACTGCAGTGGACCTGGGAGGGAGGAACTATCCTTTTGGTGTGCACTCAGTAGTGGGGTTGCTGGATCGCATGACAATCCTATTTCCACAGTGGCTGTATCAGCTGACATTACCACCACGGGTGAAGAACACCCTTCACTTCCTCTGTGCGGGCCGATCCCTGCTGTCTTTTGATTGTTCGGATCACAGCCATTTTTATAGGGATAAGGTGATGGCACACTATGGAGCTGCCTGGGCCATTTATAAACCTGTATTGGAAAATGCCTGTTCCAAGCCTTGCCCACAGACAATGAGAACATTTTCCACTGAGTTGTATGTGCCCTTCATATAGTCTTAGGTTTTAGTAAAGCTACTGTTTCTTCACATTCCATGGGCTGGATGTTTGTTTTGCTGACTGATCCATTTTCTGTACAGACATATTTTAAGTTGGCACAATCCTATTTGTTTATTTTTGTCTATTGCCTACACATATCTGCTCATAGTAGAGGAAATCATCAACCCACGAAAGAAATATCAATGACATTCCCCTGTGTTCTAGGTCTTAAACTTAAATCCTTAAAACACTTTGACTTCATCTGTATGCATGATAAGGATTTAATGATTTTGTAACAGAATATCTAGTTTTTCCAGTACCATTTATGGAAGACACTAGAGTTTCCCACCTCTGTAAATTCTGGTGACTTTATTGAGAGTTGATCATGTATGAACAGTTTGCTTCTGGCATGCTTCTGTCTGTTCCGTTGGTCCGTTTTTCTATGATAGTAGCATACCATTTTGATCATGATAGTTTTGTAATATATTTGAAGCCAAACATTGTGATACTTTCAGCTTTCTCTTTTCTGCATGGTGCCACTTCCAGTTACTAGGGCTCTTTTTCCTTCCACGTGAATTCTTTTGCCTCCCCCCCCCCATCTTGCAGAACTTCCTTGGGATTTTGATAGGGACCACACTGAATCTGTAGTAACACGAGGCATTTTGACAGCATCGCTTCTTCCAGTCTCAGCGTCTGCAATAGCTTCCTGTTTATGTCTTCAGTAGCTCTCAGCAATGTTTTATATTTTTCAGTGTGAAGGTCTTCATTTCCTTGGTCAAATTTATCCCTAGAACTTCATTCTTTTTGATGATGTCGTTTGTTTCTTTATCATATTAATTTTTCTCTCTAAGACAATTCTCTCTTAATCTCTAAAGTTATGTGTGTGTATATATGTATATATATATGTATGAACATATACATATATGTATATATGTATATGTTCATACATGATCAACTTGTTCTCAATAAAGTCACCAGAATATATATATGTTAATTTTGGGGAAAGGGTGAAGAGACACCATGACCAAGGTACCTGACAGAAGGAAACATCTAACTGGGATTTTGCTTACAGTTTCAGAGGGTTAGTACACAGTCATGATGGTGGGGAGCAGGGTTGCAGGCAGGCAGGCAGGCAGCAGGCAGGCCGGCAGGCAGCAGGCAGGCAGGCAGGCAGGCAGAGTGGCAGGCAGGCAGGCAGGCAGGCAGGCAGGCAGCAGGCAGGCAGGCAGGCAGAGAGGCAGGCAGGCATGGCGCTAGAGCAGCAGCTGAGAACTTACCTTGTGAACTGCAGGCAGAAGACAGAGAGACGGAGATTGGGACCTGGTATGGTCTTTTGAAACCTCAAACCCACCCTCAGTGGCACAGCTCCTCTCAATAGGGCCAACCTTCTAATCCGTACTAAACAGTCTATCAACCAGGAGTCAAACATTCAAAGATATTATTAGCCCATAGGAGCTATTCTCATTCAATTCACAAGTGTCCAGCCTGGCCTCAGACAATAGCCAAGAAAGACCCTTAAACTTCTGATCCTCTTCCTGAACCAACTTCCTGTATCTAATTCCCACAGGCTGGGACTATAGGTGTAAACCGCAATCACATCTGCTTTATTTAGTGCTGGAGATGAAACCTAGGATGTTGTACATGCTAGGAAAGCCCTCTACCAAATGAGCTAACTCACCAGTCTCCAAAATACATCTTTTAAAGTTCCCTTCATGATAGCCTGTTGGTGACAAACTCTATCAATTTACGTATCTGATGGAATTTAATGTATTGGAAAGAGGTAAACAGGGTTTGCTGGTAATAGAAATAAAGGGATACAATGGGAGAAGGGGGGCAGGGTCCAGGAGAGTTTGAGTAGTGTCACATGTGGTGGGGGATAGGCATGGATGATATAACAGGAAACAACATGAAGTAGTGTGGTCAAGCACGTGCTCCCTAGTGCATCCCGAGGCCAGAGAGGCATCCTGAGTCCCGTGGCCTTCCTGAACCAATAGCAGCTGAGTCCTGAGTCGTGTGACCTTCCTGAACCAATGGCAGCTGGGTCCTGAGTCCCGTGGCCTTCCTGAACCAATAGCAGTTAGCTCCTGGGTCTCGTGACCTTCCTGAACCAATGGCAGCTGGGTCCTGGGTCCTGTGACCTTCCTGAACCAATAGCAGCTGTGTTCAATCATTCACTAGTTCTTCATTGAAATTTTCCGAATCATCAGTTTTACATACATTCATTATCTAGTTTATCAGTTAAGCATTTTTCTTTTAAACTGTGAACAAAAATTCCTGGAAAGAAGAACCACACCTTCCACTGAGCCTTCTGCAGGGCTGATTGACTGGTGAGACCTTTAGTATTGAGTAGAGGTGGGGATATTGCAAGCATAGGGTCAAATTATCTTGGACTAATCTTTAGCCTCCATTAATAGCCATTTATTGGTCTGCTCTGTATATGACCTAACATCTTGGTGAGTGTTCATTAGGTAAATCATTTGGAACGTTGGAACAGAATCCTGGATTCCATCGACTACAAGGCTAAAAATGCCACCAAACATCACCCAAGGTCCATGGCTGAGATTCTCCTGCTTTGTTGTAAGCCTCCTACCTGATGTTTCTGCCATTGTATTTAAAAACTGGGTTTTTAAAATATGACTTTCTTGTTTTCTTACTGTAAATTCTTCACTGGCCGATTATCATGATAGGCCGTGGGGATTTGGAGTGATTTGGAGTGATCTTAATTGTCTTCCTGGGTCATGGTCATTCATATTTGGCTTCAGAAGACACCGTCTCTTCTTTAATTGATAATTGTGTTTTTGAGTCAACAAAAGCATCAGCTACACTCCAGCATGTTCAATGAGGAGGCTGTGAAGATGAGCCAATCCTGCGTGGACTCCACCCATGAGGCCCAGGCAGCCACGCGTGAGGGAGCGTGGACTCCACCCACGAGACTCACTTAGGCAGCCATGTGTGAGGGAACGTGGACTCCACCCACGAGGCTCAGGCAGCCATGTGTGGGGGAGGGTCACGTAGCACAGAGGTTTACATAAATGTGAGTCTTTGATTTTGATGATTGTGAGGAAACATTCGGGGCTCTGAGAACTTACAACCAAACTTATCAACTCTCAGAAGGTCAAGGCTCAGAAATGGTTAGGACCTCAGTGGCTGGGGTGGGCAGAGGGATTAGAGGGGAGCAAGAGGAATCTAGAATGATAAAGTTGGGGCAGATGGAGCCCCTAATCTTCCTTGCAGGAAGCTGTTTTTATCCCTGGAACAATAGTAGCTGCCAGCCGATTCTAGGCAGGGGCAGTGTCCACATCAGTTTGTTTTGAAGACAGACTACAAGCTTCTTAGCCATTCTTACTGCAGTGGCCTGGCTCAGGGCACTGCAGGATGACTCCGGCGTTTTCCTTGTGGGAGGGAAGCCTGGGTATGTCCACTCAGGGTGGGGGTGGCGGTGGCGCTGCTGGAGGCTCTGCTAGAGGCAGATGACGGACAGGCGCCGGAGGCTTTTCTAGGACAGGGCAGGACTGTTGGTTCCTCTGCTCTACTGCAAGCAGATCTTAGGGAGATCTGAGTGCTTTTGGGAGGGCAAAGACATAATTAATGAAGAGCATCCCCGAAAGCCCTCATAACCCTTAGTTTGGATCTGAGGCACAGAGCCTGTCAAGCAGGCTGTACTCTCATTCATGTGACTCTCTGTCCCGGTAGGATCTTCTCTCAGTCCCCTCTGCCTCCGAGCCCCTGGATCTCTAATGAGAAGAATAGGGAATCCAGGACAGGACAATGTCAGTGGCATAGGGTACCAGAAGGAAGGTAAGAATCAGCAAGAAAGAAGGCATTTGCAGTGTCACATGGAGGCAGCAGGCCAAGGAGGGGCAGGGAGCCCGGGCCTGGGCACAGAGTGCCGAGACGTGGGGTCCAGGGAGAACTATGCCCTCAGGTATAGGCAGAGCCCAGCACTGGGCCCGGGAAGAGCTACAGCCTACGTCCAGGCTTCTCTCTACCTCCCTAGCTATAACCTGGGCAGACATCACCTCTCAGTGGCCCCTGGGTTCTCATCTGTTTGTAAAGGGACTCCCCGAGGTCCTGCCATGCCTGGGAGTGTGGCATGGGTAAGGTAGCAGGGGTCAGAGATGATGCAGCTTCCTGCCGAAGATCAACATGGCAAGATTTTTTTGAAGAAAAACTGTGATTTTTTACATTAAAACAAATGCTTTTTTTTTTTTGCTCGGAATGCAAATATAAGCTTTTTTTAAAAAGGATATAAAGGGCAGTGTCAAAAAAATTGTTCATGCTCTCTCTCGTACTGTTCGGGATATTTGAGAAGGGAGTCAAAAGGCAGATTGGACACACTCAAAGATGCCCTCCAGCTTTTCTTTGACTCCACAAAGGAGATCAAGTAGAAGGAGGATTCTGCAATATGGAGTTATAAAAGGGTCTGAGTGGCCCTTTCAGGGTTCAGGACAGAGTATTAATGTGGGCGGTGGGAACTCAGCTGTGCCTGAATCTTTTCACACCCTCCTGTTCCTCTCTCAGGAAAGCCCCATCCTTCCTGTCTGCCTGGCTCTCCCGTTTGTGTCCCAAGGGATGCTGTGTCACTTCCTGACACCAGCTCAAAACTGGGAGCGTGGGCACTGCTTCCAGACCGGACAGGACCCCACGCACAGCTCAAATTCCCGAACTCGTGGGTCTACATGACATTTTTTTTCTTACCTTCTTAATCGACTTAATCCTTCACATTGTTTGAGAACATGAGCGTGCCTGTTAGCCTGCTATGCAAGCCCTCTGCTAGCCTTCCTTGCTGGCATCTCTAGCCTTGTGTCTCAGAGCTCACTCTGACTTTTGGTCTGGACTCTGGATGTGTCATTGCCAGGAAGTTCTTCAGAAGTGCACTGCTGTCTTCTGTCTCCCCTATTCTGCTTCCTCAGATTCTGTTTTATCTTTGCCATCATGAAGAATTTCTTTTTATCCTTCCAAGACCAATCTCATTTGCAACCTCACAGACAAAACCTTCCTGGTCTCTCAAGACTTTCCCTTTTCATGGTGCTCAGAAACAGACTGTCTCTGTCCCGGCCCTGGCTAGTTTTATGTCAGCTTGATAGAAGCCACAGTCCTTGGAAACCAGGGGCCCAGTTGAGAAGATGACTTCTTAAGTTAAGGGCTGATAGATAGGCCTGTAGGGAACTTTCTTAATTAGTGATTGATGTGGGAGGTCTCAGCCCATTGGGGGTGGGGTCACCCCTGGGCTGGTGCTCCTGGGTTCCTGGGGAAACGAAGCTGAGAAAATCATGAAGGAGCAAGTCAGTAAGCAGCACTCATCTGTGCTTCTGCATCAGCTACCTCTTCCAAGTTCCTGCTCTGTTTGAATTCCTGTCCTGACTCCCATCAGTGATGAACAGCGACATGGAAGTGTGGACCAAATAAACCCTTTCCACCTCAAGTTGTTTTGGCCAGGTGTTTTTTTCACAGCAATAGATAACCCCTATCCATCTCTAAGGTCGTTGATTGGCATGAGTTCTGGGTGACTGTATCGTATGGGAGAACATGAGCGTGCGCTCTGGGCTTAGCCCATGCATCAGGAAATAGGACTGGATCCAGAGATGCACAGGCAAGAGAAGGAGAGTAAACATTAAACCATCCTTTCATTACTGCCTCCTCTCCTTCTCGTCAGTCCAAGCAAAGAGGTTAAGTTCTGGATTCCCAAGGTTGAAAGCAGAACGTCATGCAGGCACGTGTCATGTGTTAATTGATCTCATCACTCACTTGTCCTTGGTCCTTGTCCTTTGACTCACATTACAGAACACCTGCTACTCGTTAATTTATCAGAATTATCTGCACCGTTCTAACTGCTGAGAATTGACATTGAACCAAACACACAGCTTCTACCTTCAAGACCCTTATGTTCTAGATGAAGGAAGCACAAGGTAAAGGGGGTAATTTGCCATGCCAAATCGGTTAGGTATTTTGTAAAGAAAAAAGCAAAACGAAACAGCAGGCTAGAGGTCAGGTCCTGGCAGGACATTAAGGTCAAAGTCAGGGATCACTATAAGAGAGCAGAGACGTGGACTTGTCTCTCGAGTGTTATAACAGGCTTACACTGCCTATTACACGGTGAGAGGTGGAAACAGGAGAGCATGCAAGAGTCCATTATGCACCAAAATTGTGGCAGTGGAGGATGACATCGGTGACAGTCTTCCCCTGTAGGAGGGACAGCCAGCAGGCTCTGCTAACGAGTGGGATGGGGTCAGGAAGACAGAGCACAGATGATACAAAAGGTATTGGCCTGAACAACAGCAATGGTGCAGCTCTAGGGAACAGAGGGGAAGCTTCTGGAGGGGCAGGTCAATAGTTGGAAGCATCAAGGGTTCAGTTTGAGATGCTCACTAGACGTGAAGGTAACAGACAGATAGAAAGTCACATGGAGTTCAGAGGAAGGGCCAAACTAGGATGAGGATTCAGTGTGTCACTTACACAAAGGCAAGGCTTTGAGTGGGTGGCATAGAAATAGAAGAAAAGCTAGGTCCTGGTGGATACGGTAGGATGTGGGGGAAGAACAGGAAGCGTCAGGAGACGCCACTGGAGAATGGAGGGATGTAATCAGAACCAGGGTCCAGAGGAGGAGAAGGACCAAGTTCAATGAGGCAGGCTGACAAGGATCTAGAAATAATAAGCAAAGAGAAAGGAAAAACCATGGTGATTTTGGAGTTCATACATGGTCTGTGAAATGGACATTAGTTTCAGACTAGTAGAGAGTAGTCATTTTTGAAAATTTGGTTTTGCCACCACAAAAGAAAAAAAAAACAATTTTTTTATTGTTGGTAAGTAAAAACAACAAAACAAAACCCAGAATGAGTCCTTTTACTCAAATATCCTCTCCAATCAATGTCTTCAAGGGAATAAAATTCACTTTAAAACACTGTGCCAGGAATATCAAAGTGCCAAGGAAACAATCAGCAAGTGTAGACTGGCCAGGAAAGATCTAACAGAAGCCCCAGAGCTGGGAAATGGTAGCCTTGAAAAAGATTCTTAAGTGACTCAGCATTACTAGAATTTGTTTTGGAAAGTGTTTGAGGCTGTGCCATGGCCCACTTCTGCAGAGCTCATCTCTTTTCTCTGCAGCTTCTTCCTGTGGTGGGCGGGACTTCCTGCTAGAAGTTGGCTGGCCCCACCCAGAGGTCAAAGCCTTGAGCCCAAACTAATTGAACCAGCTCTTCTTGTCAACTTTTAATTAATCTGTCTAAAAATCGCACAGCATGTCAATGCTGGATTAGAGGTCATCTAGATCATCAGTGAGCACCAAAGGCAAGCTATACATACATCTAGTTTATAATTTCAAGCAACCGTGCAAGAAGAGTGGGGGAGAGGAAGATAAATGATATAACAAGCAAGAGAGAAGAATTCGGAAGCTCTGGTTATCCAGGCACCCACACGACCTGTGAGGTGGGGTGGTGGTTTTGGAGATTGCAATAAGGTTGTTTAAGGGGGATAATTGTAAATGCACATTGCAAATTTTAGGATCGTTACTAAAAAGTTAAAGATAAAACCATGCAGTAAGAAACGGGAGAAAGGGGCTAGAGAGAAATCTCAGTGGTTTGATATAGCACTGCTCTTGCAGAGAATCCGAGTTCCGTTCCCAGCACCCATATTGGGCCGTTCACTTGCAAGTCCAGCTTCAGGGGATCCAACAGTCTCTTCTGACCTCCATGGTCAGAAAAATGCATGTGTGTATTCATATGCATACATATGAATAAAAATAAATAAAACAAATATTTTAAAAACAGAAAATGGAATAATATAAAATGTTCAATTAAATTAAAATAACAAAAGAACAAAACTTGAAAATAAAAGTGAAAATATAAAGCAAGGGTAAAAAGCACAAATGAATCTGGAGGATTCATTCCAACGCTATCAATCAACTCTTCATGATTGGAGGTACGCCCTCCTGTAACAGCAGGGTGCACCCTCTTTTCAAGTTCACATGACACATTCACCAAGATGGACAAAATTCTGGGCCACAAAATATGCACTTAAAATGTAAAATAACCATTACACAATGTTTACTTTTAGTCTACAGTGGAGTTAAAGTAGAAATCAATATCAAAAAGACAACTGGAAAATTTCAAAGTACATAAAAATTAAGCATACTTCTGTAGCAGCACACAGGGCATGGAAGAGCTCTCAATAGAAATTTAAAAACATTTTGAACTAAGTGAAAATGGGGTACAAATTGTCAAAGGTTTCAGGTTGCAGGCAAACAGTGCTTACTAGGGAGATTTTTTCAAAGGAGTGAATGCAATTATCTGACTTTCCACTTTAGACACTAGAAACAGTAAAGTTCCTCAAGAAAAGTAGAACACGGGAAGAAGAAAGAGAGAAATCATTGGAAATAGAGTAGGAATTAAAATAGGAAGTCATTAAAGAAAGATCAATGAAACAAACAAGACCTCCAGCTCTTGGAATACATGTATAAGATTGATAAGTTAAAAAGAGAGATGATGTAAATCACTAATAATGAAAGATGGGACACCATTACAGATCTCACCGGCAACAAATGGTTAATTTAAAAAGCACACGGACAACTATTCTATACAGATTTTTGCTAGTCCAGGAAATGTTTTGAAGGACACACACTGCATAAACTCAAAGAAAAAGATACAAATAATATGAATGGGCTGTGTCCAGTGAAGAAATCAAATCAGTAAAGGCTAAGCTTTCAAAACAAAAAGTACAAGGCCCAAATGGGTTCACGGGTGAATCCTCCCAGCCATATAAAGATGTTACACCATTCTCTACAGTCTTAGAGCACAGCAGTTGAAGGCATACTTCTAAGTAGCTCCCTGAAGCCAGCCTCATACTAATGTTTAAACGGTGTGTATGAAAAGAAAAATGGAATACTAATGTCTCTCAATGATGTTACTCAACTAAATCTAGGTAAGTTAAATCCAATAACATGTAAACAATAATAGTAAACCATAATCAAATGAGATTGGTGCTAAGAATATGACTGGCCAACTCAGAAGGTCAATAACTACAGTCTATCCTCCAAGGAGGCTGAAAAGCTCACATGATCCTACCAGTAGAGGTAGGAGGATAATCTGACAAAACAAAACATTTATTTATGGTTTTTTATTTTAAGCAGAACCTCTTAGTAAACTAGGAATGGAGGTGAACTTCCTCTGGTAATAAAGAAGATGGGCAAAAAAGCCAATAGCTAACGTCACACTCAAGGATAAGACACTTGAGTCTTTTTCACTAAATCTAGGTACAAGGATGTTCCCTCTTGTTCACTGCTCCTTTTCAAAATGCTCCTATAAACACTAGCTAATGCCATAAGAACAAAATAAAAAAATACTAAATTAAAAGTATAAGATTAGAAAGGAAGACAATGCACCATAGACAACTATCTATACAGATTCTATGTATTTTAAACAGAATCTCTTAGTAAACTAGGTATAAACTATTCTATACAGTTGTCTATGGTGTCTTTGTTTATAGATGACACACTCATCTATGTAGAAAACCTGGCAATTCAACAAACACTTCTGGAGCTGACAAAGTTGATATGTAAAAACCAGACACTTTAAAACACAACACACACACACACACACACACACACACACACACACACACACACACACCCCATTATCAATTCAAATAAAAAATTTTAATGGAATTTAAAATTAAACATTTAATATTATTTACGGCAGCATTCTAAATGAAATGCTTATCTATAAAGCTAACAAAATAATATGCAAGATTAATTGAATCAACAAAAACTCTGTAAAAGCAGAGAGTGTATCCTTGAACATAAGTAGTCAATATTACTAAGATGTCTATTCTTTCCACAGTTCTCTTTGGGCTCAATATAACCTCAATCAAAATTCCAGAAAGTTATCTGTGGTTACCAAGACACTGATTTTAAAGTTTCTATGGAGAATTAAAAGACTCAAAATAGTCAACACGCTATTGAAGGAGAAGAACAAAGCTGGAAAACAAACATTTTCTGATGTCAAGACCTATGAAGCTACAATAACAAGGCCAGCATTGTACTGGGTAAAGGTAGACAAATAGATCTTACAGAGTCTAGGTTCCTGGGAGAAAGATGGTGGTCTTTGGCTTCCCATTTCCCATCAGACCTTGCGCACAATGCTAGGAGGAGCTCCCTGAATGAATGAGGAGTGACCGAGGCTTCATTGGCAGACTCATTGAATGAGTGAGTGGATGTCTGTGGAAACTCTCACCAATGATATAATCAATATGGCAGCATATGTGACTCTTTATATTCATCACTTTCCTCCCTTTCAATGTTTAGTTGGTTTGCCTTGGGTCTGAAGGATTGAGTGCTCTGTGGGTCAGAGGGAAAAGGTGTCAGGATCCTCAGAAAAGTGTTAGTAGTAGCTAGGGCAGCAAACATATCCGCAAACTACAAGTTGTTCTCCTGAGTGATGTCTGGAAGTAAGGGCCGACCTCTGCCTGGAGCCTTCTAACTCTTAGTTTAAATCCCGAAATGACTCTGGCACCCGGAGAATAAACCCTAGGTCTTTTCTCTGGGTGCAATGGGAAGACATGGATGGGCTGAACTAGGTTCTCTTACTGAAATCTTAAGCCAGGCTACTTTAACTTTTTACTGTTAATGTTGCTGGTCGTTGAACTCAGGGCCTTAAGTGTGCTAAATGTTAGCAGTCTGGCAACCTCCGTGGTCAGCCCTGCCTGGTGACAAGGGAACCATCAGGCAGCCTTCCAGGCTAGCCTTGCCTGGCATCGATGAGGCCATCAGACAACCCAATGACAACAAAACACATCATCATTAGCTCCCAGAGGCAACACATTCCTGTGGTCGCCCCTGAAGAAATGTCCTCTTGTGCATGCGTCATGGTCCCTATAAAAGACCCCTTCCTCCACAGAGGCAGCCTCTGCATCCCTTCTAATAAAGCTCCCACGTGAGATCTCTTGCACCGTGTGATTTTGTAGGAGCCAGAAACCTAGTTCCATCACTGAGAACATACTCTCCGACTGAACTGTATTTGGAGCCCTTGTTTTGAAACACCCCATATTGTACGTGACTTACTTTCCTTATTCCAGTTTCACCATCATCCCCATCACCTCACTGCCATCACTACCGTCATCGCTTTTCTTATTCTCGCCACCACCACCTCCATCCCCATCGCCTTTATCACCATTAGCATCTTCACTGGCTTTGTTACCATCCCCACCACTCTGGCACCAGCTCTGCACTGGCACGACTCTTTGTTAAGTGTTTTCCATTCCATCCCCCATGGAGAGTCCCCTGAGCGCTCTCCCTTATAGTATTCTGTAAAGACTGTATTCTCCACAGTAAAGTGGGTGGTTTGGGGTTGGGAGGTAGGATCTGTGAAAGTTGAGTCTAATACTCTATACCCACCTAAGATATTATTTTATTTTTGTCAATAAAATAAAATGGTGGTTAGCAGGGTTTTTTTTTTATGCCTATACCTCAGATATATAAAATTAGTTAATATTCTTTATGGTTAACAGTGCTACTGCATTATAAAGATTCCTCCATATATCAGAAACTAACGTTGAATCATGAAATCCCTTCCTTTGAAACTCCGGAATCCATCGCACACCTCCTCTTTTCTCACAGTGGTGAGTTGTCTTCTTGGTACGGGGCCCTAGCTTGGAGGGAGCCCTTTGTCTCTGCCCTGTGGGGTCCAGGGCAGGAGGAACTGCATGGAGGATCCTGAGCTGAGCAGACTTTCTAGAGCCTGAAAGGGACTGGGGGAAACTTCCATGGTGCTTCTGAGCCTCCAGCTGGGCACAAATCATTGCTTTTTCTAATCGTGGCCATTGTGACCTTTGCAGGAGATGCTGACCGTCCACAAGGAAGCCTGGCTGGACTTTGTCCGCTAGAGACTGCAAGGCAGTTGCTATGGGAACAACAATCACAAACTACCCTCGAGACGTCCACATTGCTGAGGTCTGTACAGTGAGCCCTGGTTGGTGCAGTGTGACCTGGGGACAATTAGAACAGGACCTGGCACAGGAAGCTCAATGAGCATTGTTGAGGGAGAGAAGGAGCCTGACACACTCACCCTTTATCTTTCACACCGACCTACTCTACGCAAATGTTTCGAAGGTTTCTATGAGGTTGCTTGTCTTTTTTCTCCTTTTGATTTTCTTCTGCCTCTCTGTCTCTGTTCTCCATATACAGTAAGCTCCCAGATGCAAACATGCGGAAGACAAAGTCCTCACTTAGACCCTCTGAACAGCGGCACAAGTGGAGTCAGCGATCTCTCGCAGGTAGCACAAGGCTCAGGAAGTCCTGGACACATTTGAGAGGTGACTGCCACCTGCTTTGCCCACTGTGGTGGGGAACATAGGCCTGTTTGATAGCTCTTCCTCATTCAGAGAGAAGGGAGAAGATGGGGCTGTGGCATGTGAAGGCCCTGGCTCCCCTCTGCAGACGCTCCTGGGTTCCAGATGCACCTAGAAGGGCACTTTACTGGCTTGGCAGAGGGGTTCCGGCTCTGGGCACTGGCAGAGTAAGATCTACTTCCGGTTGAGTTGATTTCACTGACAAGCGCGTGTCCCCAGGCTGCTGTGTCCCAGCTGGCAGATGAGGAATTCGTTCCTGTGTCCCGACCTGGGAGCTATCACTCTCTCAGAATGTTACGTTTGGGAATGGAGACAGCTCTATGAGCTAAGGGGAAAACAGTAAGGAAAGCACACCTGGAACCACAGCCCCGAGGCTCTCATGTCCTGAAAAGGGCCCTGTGTGCTCTGCCCTCCATACCCTTCGGAGGCTGCTTGACTGCTCTGGTGACCTTGGCTGGTATATTAGTTACTCTTCTGGTGATAAAACGCCATGACTAAAAACATCTTCTGAAGGAAACAGTTTGTCCTGGCTTATGGTTTACAGTCCATACTGGTGGAGTGTGGGAGCAAGTGGTAGGCATGACAGCCCGTGCAGGAGGCTGAGAGCTCCTATCCTCAGCGGCAAGCAAGGAGCAGAGAGCCAAGTGGAAGTAGGCAAGGCTTTTTACTTTCTTTTTTCCATCTTTATTAAATTGGGTATTTCTTATTTACATTTCAAATGTTATTCCCTTTCACGGTTTCCATGCCAACATTCCCCTAGCCTCTCCCCCTCCCATTCTATATGGGTGTTTCCCTCCTAATCCTCCCCCCATTACCGCTCTCCCCCCAACAATCATGTTCACTGGGGGTCCAGCCTTGGCAGAACCAAGGGCTTCCCCTTCCACTGGTGCTCTTACTAGGCTATTCATTGCTACCTATGAGGTCAGAGTCCAGGGTCAATCCATGTATAGTCTTTAGGTAGTGGCTTAGTCCCTGGAAGCTCTGGTTGCTTGGCATTGTTGTACATATGGGGTCTCGAGCCCCTTCAAGCTCTTCCAGTCCTTTCTCTGATTCCTTCAACGGGGGTCCCGTTCTCAGTTCAGTGGTTTGCTGCTGGCATTCACCTATGTATTTGCCGTATTCTGGCTGTGTCTCTCAGGAGAGATCTACATCCAGTTCCTGTCAGCCTGCACTTCTTTGTTTCATCCATCTTATCTAGTTTGGTGGCTGTATATGTATGGGCCACATGTGGGACAGGCTCTGAATGGGTGTTCCTATAGCCTCTATTCTAAACTTTGCCTCCCTATCCCCTCCCAAGCGTATTCTTGTTCCCCTTTTAAAGAAGGAGTGAAGCATCCGCATTTTGGTCATCCTTCTTGCGTTTCATGTGTTCTGTGCATCTAGGGTAATTTGAGCATTTGGGTTAATAGCCACTTATCAGTGAGTGCATCCCATGTGTGTCTTTCTGTGATTGGGTTACCTCACTCAGGATGATATTTTCCAGTTCCAACCATTTACCTACGAATTTCATAAATGCATTGTTTTTGATAGCTGAGTAATAATCCATTGTGTAGATGTACAATATTTTCTGTATCCATTCCCCTATTGAAGGGTATCTGGGTTCTTTCCAGCTTCTGGCTATTATAAATAAGGCTGCTATGAACACAGTGGAGCATGTGTCTTTGTTATATGTTGGGGCATCTTTTGGGTATATGCCAAAGAGAGGTATAGCTGGGTCCTCAGGTAGTGCAATGTCCAATTTTCTGAGAAAATTGAAACTCCAGACTGATTTCCAGAATGGTTGTACCAATCTGCAATCCCACCAACAATGGAGGAGTGTTCCTCTTTCTCCACATCCTTGCCAGCATCTGCTGTTGCTGGAGTTTTTGATCTTAGTCATTCTGACTGGTGTGAGGTGGGATCTCAGGGTTGTTTTGATTTGCATTTCCCTTATGACTAAAGATGTTGAGCATTTCTTTAGACATTCGACATTCCTCAGCTGTAAATTCTTTGTTTAGTTCTGAACCCCATTTTTTAATAGGGTTATTTGTCTCCCTGCAGTCTAACTTTGTGAGTTCTTTGTATATTTTGGATATAAGCCCTCTATCAGTTGTAGGATTGGTAAAGATCTTTTCCCAATCTGTTGGTTGCCGTTTTGTCCTAACAACAGTGTCTCTGTACCAATACTATACAGTTTTGATCACTATTGCTCTGTAAGACTGCTTGAGTTCAGGGATAGTGATTCCCCTGGAAGTCCTTTTATTGTTGAGGATAGTTTTAGCTATCCTAGGTTTTTTGTTATTCAAGATGAATTTTCAAATTGTTCTGTCTAACTCTATGAAGAATTGGACTGGTATTTTGTTGGGGATTGCATTGAATCTGTAGATCACTTTTGGTAAAATGGCCATTTTTACTATATTAATCCTGCCAATCCATGAGCATGGGAGATCTTTCCATCTTCTGAGATCTTCAATTTCTTTCTTCAGAGACTTGAAGTTCTTATCATACAGATCTTTCACTTGCTTGGTTAAAGTCACACCGAGGTATTTTATATTATTTGGGACTATTATGAAGGGTGTCATTTCCCTAATTTCTTTCTCAGCTTATTTCTTTTTTTGTGTAGAAGAAGGCTACTGATTTATTTGAGTTAATTTTATACCCAGCCACTTTGCTGAAGGTGTTTATCAGGTTTAGGAGTTCTCTGGTGGAACTTTTGGGTCACTTAAGTATACTATTATATTACCTGCAAATAGTGATATTTGGACTTCTTTTCCTATCTATATCCCTTTGATCTCCTTTTGTTGTCTGAGGGAGAGAGTGGGCAGCCTTGTCTAGTCCCTGATTTTAGTGGGATTGCTTCAAGTTTCTCTCCATTCAGTTTAATGTTAGCTACTGGTTTGCTGTATATGGCTTTTACTATGTTTAGGTATGGGCCTTGAATTCCTGTTCTTGCCAGGACCTTTACCATGAAGGGGTGTTGAATTTTGTCAAATGTTTTCTCAGAATCTAATGAAATGATCATGTGGTTTGTTTATATAGTGGATTATGTTGATGGTTTTCTGTATATTAAACCATTCCTGCATACCTGGGATGAAACCTATTTGATCATGATGGATGATTGTTTTGATGTGTTCTTGGATTCAGTTTGCAAGAATTTTATTGAATATTTTTGAATTGATACTCATAAGGAAAATTGGTCTGAAGTTCTCTTTCTTTGTTGGGTCTTTCTGTGGTTTAGATAGAAGAGTAATTGTGGCTTCATAGAAGGAATTTGGTAGCACTCCATCTGTTTCAATTTTATGGAATAGTTTGGATAGTATTGGTATGAGGTCTTTTATGAAGGTCTGATAGAATTCTGCACTGAACCCATCTGGACCTGGGCTCCTTTTGGTTGGGAGAGCTTTAATGACTGCTTCTATTTCTTTAGGAGTTATGGGGTTGTTTAAATGTTTTATCTGTTCTTGATTTAACTTCAGTTCCTGGTATCTGTCTAGGAAATTGTCCATTTCCTGCAGATTTTCAAGTTTTGTTGAATATAGGCTTTTGTAGTAGGATCTGATGATTTTTTGAATGTCCTCTGATTCTGTAGTTATGTCTCCCTTTTCATTTCTGATTTTGTTAATTTGGACACACTCTCTATGTCCTCTGGTTAGTCTGGCTAAGAGTTTATCTATCTTTTTGATTTTCTCAAAGAACCAGCTTTTGGTTCTATTGATTCTTTCTATGGTCCTTTTTGTTTCTACTTGGTTGATTTCAGCTCTGAGTTTGATTATTTCCTGCCTTCTACTCCTCCTGGGTGTATTTGCTTCTTTTTCTTCTAGAGCTTTTAGGTGTGCTGTCAAGCTGCTGATATATGCTCTCTCCTGTTTCTTTCTGCAGGCACTCAGAGCTATGAGTTTTCCTCTTAGCACAGCTTTCATTGTGTCCCGTAAGTTTGGGTATGTTGTACCTTCATTTTCATTAAATTCTCAGAAGTCTTTAATTTCTTTCTTTATTTCTTCCTTGACCAAGTTATCATTGAGAAGAGCATTGTTCAACTTCCATGTATATGTGGGAGTTCTTTCCTTATTGTTATTGAAGACTAGCTTTAGCCCGTGGTGGTCTGTTAGGATGCATGGCATTATTTCTATCTTTCTGTATCTGTTGAGGCCTGTTTTATGACCAATTATATGGTCAATTTTGGAGAAAGTACCATGAGGTGGTGAGAAGAAGGTACATCCTTTTGTTTTAGGATAGAATGTTCTATAAATATCTGTTAAGTCCATTTGGTTCATGACTTCTCTTAGTCTGTCTACGTCTCTGTTTAATTTCAGTTTCCATGATCTGTCCATTGATGAGAGTGGGGTGTTGAAATCTCCTACTATTATTGTGTGAGGTGCAATGTGTGTTTTGAGCTTTAGTAAGGTTTCTTTTTTGTATGTAGGCGCCCTTGTATATGGAGCATAGATCTTTAGGATTGAGAGTTCATCTTGGTGGATTTTTCCTTTTATGAATATGAAGTGTCCTTTCTTATCTTTTTTGATGACTTTTAGGTTGAAAATTGATTTTATTCTATATTAGAATGGCTACTCCAGCTTGCTTCTTCAGACCATTTGCTTGGAAAGTTGTTTTCCAACCTTTTACTCTGAGGTAGTGTCTCTCTTTGTCTCTGAGGTGTGTTTCCTGTAGGCAGCAAAATGCTAGGTCCTCATTATGTATCCAGTTTGTTAATCTGTGACTTTTTATTGGGGGAATTGAGTCCATCAATGTAGAGAGATATTAAGAAATAGTGATTGTTGCTTCCTGTTATCCTCGTATTTGGAGGTGAGAATATGTTTGTGTGATTGTCTTCTCTTTGTTTATTTGCAAAACGATTAGTTTCTTGCTTTGTCTAGGGTGTAGCTTGCCTCCTTGTGTTGGGCTTTACCATTTATTATCCTTTGTAGCGCTGGATTTATAGCAAGATATTGTATAAATTTGGTTTTGTCATGGAATATCTTGGTTTCTCCATCTATGTTAATTGAGAGTTTTACAGGATACAGTAACCTGGGCTGGCATTTGTGTTCTCTTAGGGTCTGTATGACATCTGTCCAGGATCTCCTGGCTTTCATAGTCTCTGGTGAGAAGTCTGGTGTAATTCTGACAAGTCTGCCTTTATATGTTACTTGACCTTTTTCCCTTACTGCTTTTAATATTCTTTCTTTGTTTTGTGCATTTGGTGTTTGGACTATTATGTGACAGGAGGAGTTTCTTTTCTGGTCCAATCTATTTGGAGTTCTGTAGACTTCTTGTATGTTTATGGGCTTCTCTTTCTTTAGATTAGGGAAGTTTTCTTCTATGATTTTGTTGAAGATATTTATTGGTCCTTTGAGTTGGGAGTCTTCACTCTCTTCTATACCTATTATCCTTAGGTTTGATCTTCTCATTGTGTCCTGGATTTCCTGTATGTTTTGGGCCAGTACCTTTTTCCATTTTACATTATCTTTGACAGTTTTGTCCATGATTTCTATGGAATCTTTTGCTCCTGTGATTCTCCCTTCTATCTCTTATATTCTGTTGGTGATACTTGTATCTACTGCTCTTTGTCTCTTCCTTTGGTTTTCTATATCCAGGGTTGTCTGCCTTTGTACTTTTTTATTGTTTCTATTTCTATTTTCAATTCCTTCACCTGTTTGATTGTGTTTTCCTGTAATTCTTTCAGGGATTTTTGTGTTTCCTCTCTGAGGGTTTCTACTTGTTTACTTGTGTTTTCCTGCATTTCTCTAAGGGAGTTCTTTATGTCTTTCTTAAAGCCCTCTATCATCATAATCAAATGTGATTTTAAATCTAGATCTTTCTTTTCTGGTGTGTTTGGATATTCAATATTTGCTTTGGTGGGAGAATTGGGCTCCGATGATGCCATGTAGTCTTGGTTTCTGTTGCTTGGGTTCCTGCGCTTGGCTCTTGCCATCAGGTTGTCTCTGGTGTTACCTTGTTCTGCTATTTCTGGCAGTGGCTTGGCCGTCCTATAGGCCTGTGTGTCAGGAGTGCTGTAGACCTGCTTTCCTGTTCTTTTTCAGCCAGTTATGGGAACAGAGTGTTCTGCTTTCAGGCGTGTAGTCGTTCTTGTCCACTGGCTTTCAGCTGTTCCTATGGGCCTGTGTCCTGAGTCCACCAGGCAGGTCACTTGGAGCAGAAAAGTTGGTCTTACCTTTGGTCTCGGGCAGGAAGTTGCTCCTTGGGGCTGGGTTTCAGCTCTCTGTGAGGGCAGCAACCAGAAAGGCCTGCCCCTCCTTCTCCGAGGTCCCTGTGCACAGGGAACCCAGATGGCGCTAGGCGTTTTCCTCTAGAGTCAGAAATGTGGGCAGAGTGTAGTCTCCTCTGGTTTCCCAGGTATGTCTGCCCCTCTGAAGGTCTAGCTCTCCTCCCACTCTAACTCTCCCTCCCACTGGCATTTTACTTTCAAATTCCTCTATTAGCAATCCTTCCTCCAGCAAGGCGACACCTCCAAAGCCTCCTCAAACAGTGACACCAACTAGGGGACAAGGATGCTCATACTGAAGTTGATAAGGTTCAAGCCACAACCTCTAAGGACTCCTTAGCATCAGGACAGCTTAGGACTTGGTGGTACTTACTCCATTCCCAGGGCTGTCTCATGTGGGAGGCTGAGGCATCTTTAAAAAGGCCATGTCTTGTGTAACTCCTGGGCAGTCCCATAAGGGACATGACAGAATACCCCCAAAGAAGTCCCTGTGTAGGGACTGTAAGACTGCCCTCAGCAGAGACACACTCTGTCCTTCCCCATAGTCCTTAATTCTCTTCTGATTGACAGGACCAGGTGAGCATAATATTGAGGCAGTGAACACTGTTGGGATGGCAGGAAGATGTTGGGTAAAATGGTAGAGCTGGGAATGGAATTTTAGTCTAGGCTTGGTCGCTGGTCCCATTGAGCTAATTAGAGAGATGAGTAAGGGTGATAACCAGAAAGAGGAGACCAAATCAATGTGACCACATAAGAGGAACAGATAAAGGGGGTTGGATGGTCCAGATGCTGACATGAGCTTTAAGCAGAGGAAGAATAGGGGCAGAATGGGTGAGATGGAAATAATTAAACTGCCTCGGTCAACGTGTCTGTTTGTCCTGGTGTTGCCTGGCTGATCATTACCTCACTTCCGGTTCTGTAAGGTCATTGTCCCCAGAGTCCATGCGGATGTTACGGCTTAGCCGGATCCTCTGGCTCATTACAGATTTCATGTGTGCTCCGGTGTACAGCTCATCTCCATCTGGCGATAGTCTGTCCTGTGAGGTTTTGTGCCTCGGGGATCCAAGGTGACTGAAGGTTTAGGACAATAACTCATTTCTGTTCTTGCACCTTGGAGGGGGATGAGCTAGGTTGGACGCATTCCTCTAGTGATTAATACACCTAAGTACAGAGATAGGTGCCCCAGAGGAGAGGGGGCGTGCGCACAACGAGGGCAGAGAGCTTTTGTCCTGCTTTGGCAGCACCTAAGGGTCTGTTAGAGAGCCGCTCCCAGCAACACCTTCTTTGGCTTGGTGGAGACCCCCACACAGACACAGGAGGAATGGCCAAGCTTTGGCAGTTAAAGCAACTCAGCTGTTTTCTGGAAAGGTGAAGGGTGCTTCCTGGAGGTGCACTTCTGGGGTCCCCTGCCCTTCTGTACAAAACATTCTCCTCTTTCAAAGAGACCACCAATACAACAACCTTTAGAAGTGATTTCAACAGGGACTCAGAGACAGATGCCCAGTTGCCTCTCCTGGGTGGGCTGTTTGTTTGTTTGGTTGTTGTGTCATGTCTAAGTGTGGAAGTTCTTCTGACTCTCACCAGAAGGCCCATTGCCATCTTGCTGCCATTACCATCATAGACAGTGGTGGGAGATCAGTTTTGACCGGGGAAATGACTAAGCCTGAGAGGTTTTGTAGCAGTGTCCCTGAATCTGAACATGCTAACAGTTCGCTTTTGGAGTGTTTTGATTTGGCTGTGAAATGTCTCTGCTCAGGCCTTCTCTGTCTGCATACTCGGTCCCCAGGCAATGCCGCTGCTTTGAGAGGGTGTGGTACTTTAGGGAGGTGGGTCCTGGGCTGGTGGAAGTGGGTCACTGCAGGGGTGGGCTTTGAGGTCTATAGCTCAGCCCCCAGTCCTGGCCTTGTTTCCGAATGTTCTGAGATGTGAAAGAGTGCAGGCTCTCACGGCCACAGCTGGAAACCACTCCTGCCTTGTGCCTCCACCGTGGACTGGTTAGCTTTTGCTAGCTTGACACAAGTCCAGGCATATCTGGGAAGAGGGAATCTTAACTCCTCCATTAGATTGAACGGTGGATATGCCAGTAGGGCTTTTTCTTGATTAATGATTGTTGTGAGAGGGTGCAGCCACTATGGGTAGTGCCACTCCTGGACAGTTGGTCCCGGTTGGTATAAGAAAGTAGGTTGAGAAAGTCATGGGGAGCAAGCCAGTGAGCAGCACCCCTACATGGTTCCTGCTTCTGCTTCTGCTTGGTTTCCTGCCCTGACTTCCTTCAGTGATCAGCTATGGTTGGAATATATAAGCCAAATAAACCCTTTCTCTCCTCACCAACACCCCATTTTGCTTTTAGTCAAGGTTATTAATCACAACAATAGACAGCAAACTAGGACACTTCATCTTGATGGACCATACTCTCAAACTAGGAATCAAAATAAGTCCCTCTTCCTTTGAGTTGCTTTTTCTAAGATATTTGGTGCTAGAAAGAAGAGAAATGATTGTCTTTCTAGCCTAGCCCCTGTGTCTCCCATCTTATTAAATGAAACTGATGTTATTCAAGTGCTAGCATGGGTGGGTGGTCCCCTTGGACAATGAAGAACCTTCCATACCTCAAGCTTCCTTTATTACTGCCTGATTACTGTTGGGGTCCTGAGGAGAAATTATGAAATTGGGGGTTCCCAGGAGTCTTACAACATAGAAGTTACCTATGTAACCTCCCAATTTCTACACAAATACCAAAGGCTAAAACATACAACCAAACTAGGATACCTCTTAACTCTCAACCAGAAGGACATCAAAGTCTCAAAGATTTAAAAAAAAGTTCTTGGGCATCTGAGGATACTTATCATGGCCTTATGATTGTTCTGATCTTCCTGGTAATGATCTTGGATTGATTTCCAGATTCAAATTCCCTTAAGTATATATTATAGTAAGTCGGGCTGTGGGGGGTTGGGGATCCTGAGGGTGGACTTACAAATCTGTGGAAAGTAGTGGTCATGTTAGGCAGGAGATGTGTGTGAAGGTGGTGAAGTCCCAGGAGGAAGCATCAGGATGTTCCTAGGTTATTGGTTTAGACATTTGCACCACAAAGTGCTTCTGTTTTCTCTCCCACAGTTCTGTGTCTCACACAGTAATGCAAGTTTGGAAAGTTTTAACAGATGAAATACCTTTGGGCAGAATTTACTTTGCTGATACAATTTGGATGTGTTCTGCTCTCGGTGAGCAGCTGGGCATTGATCCCATTAGCTGTGAGTTAGGAAAGTTTAGAGTCCCTCTCTTCTATCTCCTGAGTGGGGAGAATCATCTGTGATTTCTACAAACTAAATTAACCTCGCCCTGATAAGAGAGGTTGTCTTTTCAAGTTTTGCCTTTGAACAAGTTCAAACTTATCCCGAGGAGCCATTTTAATCCAGTCATTCAGTTGACAATATGTCATGAGTGCATTAGGCACGACGGGAATAGAAAGAATGAGATGAGGCCATTACCTAAGTCCACTGTGGTTTAATTGAAAATATCTCATGTATCCAAGAATCCAAAACAGAAAACAAAAAATATCTGAGCGATTTGATGGGAGGTCATTCAAAAGGGATATTTGTATAGGGGGAGGGGATTGGGGGGTTGGGGGTGGGGATAGCTGTTAGCTGGAATTTTCTACTGTCCTTAGCAGAAGCACGATGGAATTGTGTCCTGGTTCCTCTGGGGTGGTGTGATGCGGCGTTAAGGGTTTTTTGGTTTTGTTCCTGGTATAAGCCACACACAGAATCTATTTTACCCGCCCTTTCTACAAGCAAGCCTCTTACCTTCTGTGTCTTCTTCCTTGGGAAAGAAATAATCGAAGGAGAAAGAGAAAACTTTCAGTAGTAGCTTAGATGAGGGCTCTCCTATCTGGGGTGGAACGTGTTATCATCTGGGCTGTCTGCAGCTGAAACTGCTTGACCTGGGATTTACCACAGACATGGTGAGTGAGTCTTGGTAGGTTCTGAGCATGGGGAAGGCTCGGATCCGGAATAGATGAGGTAAGATGAGGAACACAGAGCCTAGGATCTCTGTCAGGGTGCTGGTCTTTGTATATCCTGTTTTCTTTTTCATCTGGGCCACTTCACTTGGGTTCCTTAGAGCCAACTGCCACTTCCACGACACTTTTAACCCACAGGACAGCTGCTAAGAGACCCCGTATCTGTGCCTCCCCCAGTGCAATCCTCTCTGGCGAGTCTAGCGAAGGGGCCCGTCCATCCTGTTTGCCCTCACTGTTCCCCCACAACGCTATACTTAGGCTTCGTGCTCATGAATATATGAAAAAATGTCAAATAAATGTCAGCCCGTGATGGATGCCCCTGGAAGAGGAGATGTATTTTTCCCCCGGTGAAAAGAAATTCCTACTGCAAGGCTCCTGCCCTGTAAGGCTTCACGTGTTTGGGAGCCGGGCCAGGCATCTCCTGCACAGCGTCCTTGGTAACCATTGACCCCAAGGGTCTGCAAGTGCTCCAGCAACCTGTACTCGGCCTTTGCGGGCTCTTAGTTGGATTGCTTCTTCTCAATTTGCCACCTGGAGCCTTCTGACTGTGAACAGAAATCCTTAGATATTCATCAAACTCCCCGAGTCAAACCACTCTATTCTGGCACATGACTTCCCATCGCCCGGTCCTGTGGACGTCTCCGTAGTGTATTAAATTAAAAAGCACACACAGTATGGCCTGTACTCCCCTCTCCCGTGACCTCAACCCTGTGACTGGGAAAGTATGACTCAGCCTCTGGGGGAAAAACACCGCTGGTGTCACCAGCAGAAAGGAAAGGCACCTCCGGGGCTGGCCCTGGGGATATTAATAAATCCATCAGATCCCATCATCTGCGCCACCCGCTCTCTTTTCTTTAGGGAATGAGAATGTTCCAGTGCTTTAAAGTGGAGATAAAACGACCCATGATTCATGTCCCTGTCTTTCTGAAGAGTTTCCTTGAATAAGCTCCAATAACCTCTGCAGTTACTTGAAGGTTAAAACTATTCTTTACCCCAAGGAGGAGAAGGCTTCGTGCCTCCGTTCACTGCTTCCTTCTGCTCCTGAAATGAAGCGAACATTTGCTTCACTTCTCCTTCTCAGCAAGGGAGTCTCTTCCTCTCACCTTTCTGGTGACTTGAGAGGGGGAGGGGAGAGGAGAGGAGAGGGAGAGGGAGGAGGGAGAGGGAGAGGGAGAGGGAGAGGGAGGGAGAGGGAGAGGGAGAGGGAGAGGGAGAGGGAGGGAGAGGGAGAGGAGAGGGAGAGGGAGAGGGAGAGGGAGAGGGAGAGGGAGAGGGAGAGGGAGAGGGAGAGGGAGAGGGAGAGGAGAGGGAGAGGAGAGAGGGGAGAGAGGGAATCAAATCACCTTATCCTTTAAGAAGACTTCAGGATCCAACCCAGTTCCACCCCCTTTTGATTGTACTTACTGGATTATCAGATTTGATTGTATTATTGGATTATCAGATGATTTGAGCAGTTCAGATCCCAGGCTAGCAGCACACTGCCCTCATTATACAATGCTCGTTCATGAGAGAAATACCCTGAATTATTGGACTATTGGGCTCCCTGTCTCAGCACAGAGAGTTAAAGGTTTTGTCGTTGTTGTTTTGTTTTACAAAGGCGTTGCTTCTGTTTCCTAACATAAGCCTACTGTAGCTCTGGAAGGGAAACATCTGGTCTTTGTGGATTGGAATAAGAGCATCTAAAACCTCGAGGAGCCCCAGCAGGCTAAGACTCAGCCCTGGCACCTAAGAGGCAAAGGAAGCCAGCAACTGGGGCGTTCCCATCCAGAGTGGATATGAAGTGGCTTAAGGAAAGCTGATCTTGGCTCAAGGGTCCTGCCTATCATGGCGGGCAGGAGCTGGAAGGAGCTGGCTGGTCACACTGAATGCTGAAGTGGTGACTGAGTTAGAAAGCAGGGATGGAGAAATGGTGCTACAAAGTGAGATTTCTCCCTTCTTAGTGTAGTTCCAGGTTTGTAGTCCGGGTTCCAGGACATGGAATGGTGTTGACCACAATTCAGACAGCTTCTCTCACTCCAATAACCCAATGCAATCTGGATGATACTGCACAGAGAAGCCAAGGGCCTTCGCCCTCTGACGAGGCTGGATCCCATCACATGAACAGACATTATTAAACATCACAGTGGTTGTTTGGGGCATTGCAGGATATGGGGGCTGCAGAATGTGTACCTGTGTCTTCCCAGCAGGACCCAGGGCAGGCTAATGGTGTTGAGCTTTGTGTGGAGGAGCACAATTATCCTTCAGAGCCTAAGGCATAGGGAAGACAAATTCTAGCTTTTGGAACCATCTGTAAGAGCAGGTCTTGAGGACATGAGAGAAAGAGTTTTCTCTGAAGGCTTTTGACTAGCACTCTTTCTGTGGGAAGGCCATTTGGAAACAATTTCTTCTGTGGCATGGTTAGCTCTCTGAAGGAGATCCTTGTCCATCCGCTGTGTCCCAGATCACCCCTGTTAAGGATACCAAGAGAAGACATTAAGAAGCACTTCATGGTGAGGTTCCTTTATCCTTAACACATCACCGGAGCGGATGCTGTTATCAGCTGATAGGATAAGTACCAGAGATGATCAACTTGTAGAGAGAAGGGTGTGTTCTAGCTCACAGTTTTGGGGGCTCTTAAGCTGTAATCAGTTGGCCACATTGCTTTGTGCTGGCGTTGGCAGATCGTGGTGGGAGCACAGAGTAGAATAAAACTGTTTCTGGATATGGCTGGATGTGCAAGTGAGGACTATGCCATTCCCTTCAAGGCATTTGAGAACGTAATGTTAGAATCCCACTGCCTCTTTTCCTTTCACAGATGCCGACGGCCATCCTACTGAGCACCGGCTGAGTCTCCAGCGTGCACACTGTCCAGTGGCAGGATCTCTTACTTGGGAAGTGAGTTTCTATCAAACAAGGTATTTGGTGTCACATCTTGCTCTCTACCCTCTTCTCTGCCTCTTTCTTGGAGTAGAGAACCTGGCTGAAGGCTGTGCTGCGAAAACTCCCTGTCTTAGTCAGGGTTTCTGTTCCTGCACACACATCATGACCAAGAAGCAAGTTGGGGAGGAAAGGGTTTATTCAGCTTACACCTTCACATTGCTGTTCATCACCAAAGGAAGTCAGGACTGGAACTCAAGCAGGTCAGGAAGCAGGAGCTGATGCAGAGGCCATGGAGGGATGTTTCTTACTGGCTTGCTTCCCCTGGCTTGCTCAGCTTGCTCTCTTATAGAGCCCAGGACCACCAGCCCAGGGACAGGACCACCCACAATGGGCTGGGCCCTCCCTGCTTGATCACTAGTTGAGCAAATGCCTTACAGCTGGGTCTCATGGAGGCATTTCCTCAACTGACGCTCCTTTCTCTGTGATAACTCCAGCTTGTGTCAAGTTGACACACAAAACCAGCCAGTGCACTCCCCATCCTCAAAGGAATGAAAAAGGAGATCCCACCTGTGTCCTGTGGGCTCTGATTCCTTTCTTTAGAGGCTCCACCTCTCAGTCTGTTCTGAGGCCTGATGTTCCAGAGCCTCTGCCATGCCACTCTCTGTCTATCCACGATCTTGATAAGCTTTCCAATAAGCTTCTAATTTTCCAGTAATCAATCTCAGTGTCCTCTGATGCTTCTCAGGTCCTGCCCCCAGCAACATGAAGACCTCCCACTAGTCCTTCAAAAAATAGGTTCCCACTAGAACCTTTAGAAGGTCCCTCAGTCCAAATTGCTCTATCCAGGGGATCCAGCTTCTACCTCATGGAGTTTTGGGGGGACACTCACAGGCTGAGAAAACGTTCCCCATTTTAGGAGGCCAACTGAAACCCCAGTGTGCCCTGTGATGACTGAGGTATCACCTTTGGGACTGTGGTCTCAACTTGTCATCGTCTTTCCTTCCAAGAGGAGGGTTACTCTGCTCCCCCAAACATAACTTGTGACTTTTCAAGCTTTAAGTAATTCTCATGGGTTCCATTTATGTTTGTATCACGAGGAGTGCACTGCTAAGTCTGTTTTCTGATTTAAAAAATATGATCTATAGACCTGATTTTTTAAAAATACTGTTTATAGTAAAAAAAAAAAATCGCCCAGATCATTTCTTGTAGAGGTTATCACACTTTGATGTTTGTACAAAAATACACTTTTTAGAAGTGCATAAAATCTCTCTCTCTCTCTCTCTCTCTCTCTCTCTCTCTCACACACACACACACACACACACACACACATGACTCAAATTTTAAAAGTTGTTTTTCTAATAAGAAAAAAAAGCCTTCAGAACCATATTGAATAAATTCTATAATTTCTAGGCATGATTTTTGGAGTGGGCAATGATAATCTTAGTCTTAATTGAAATTATATTCTACATGGTATTTGATAAAATATTCTGATAAAATCAATTTAGGAAAGAAAGGATTTATTTAGCTCACAATTCCAGGTTACATTTCATCATGTGAGATAGTCAAGGTGGCAAGAACTTGAAGCAGTTAATCCTATCACATCCCTAGTCATGAGCAGAGTGCTTTCAAGGGAATGGTGCCACTCACAGTGGGAGAGTCTGCTCATCTCAACATAATCAAGACCATTCACAGACATGGCCACAGGTCAGCCTGAGCTACACAATCCCTCACTGATATATTTTCCCTAAGTGATTCTAGATTGTGCCAAGTTGACAATTAAAGCTAATCATAGCAATAGTAATATGTCTTATATTCATGTATATGTGCACACATATATTATTGTGTGTTTATTAAAGGTTAGCATTATGTTGAGAATGCTGTCTTCTGGGCATGGCCATTGCCCTCTTGAACTGTCAGCAACTGTCATTACTTGAAGGAGACATGTTTAAGATTGGCCCCATTAACTTTCCAGTGGATGGGGAAAGGCTCATGAGGTCTTTTCCTTCCCTTACAGACAGACAGTGGGAAGGAGGCTTATGAGGCCCAGCCTCTCCTCAATGAATATAGGTGGTTAATAGTTGCTAGGGAGAGAGGCTCATGAGGACACCCACACCCTTTGCTAAGAATAGTCATCAGTTGCTGGCATAGAAAGAAAATGTTCCTTCTGTTGTTCAGTTGGCCATGAGTTGCCCATACTCCTGTAAGTAAACTCTTACCTTTGCTCCTGTAACCAATTCTAATTAAACCCATCACTTCACCAGACTAGAGTTGAATAGAATCATTTATTTTTAAAGTCTGATTCCCTATCTTATCTGTTTTGTTTGTTTGTTTTTTCCTTTTACTACACTGAGGATAGAATTCAGGCCACAGAATGCTGAATGTGAACAAAATATTTTGTCATTATTTTATAACTGTTGGAAAATTTGGAAGTTTCCCAGTCTTTTGCTATCAAATATTACAGTGGGCATCTCCATCAACATATATATATATATATATATATATATATATATATATATATATATATATATACAGTTGTGAAATAACTTTGTACAGGTGCAATTGCTGGGTTAAAGGACAAATACACTTTCAAGTTTGACATACACTGATGAATTTTACTTCCTAAGGATTTGGGATTCTCTTTTGAGTTCTTAGCCTCGCTAATAAAAGAATTTAGAAATAGACTCAGGAGGAAACTTGAGGACAATTTTATTAGAGCTGGAGAGAAAAATGAGCAGAGCAGGCAAACTGTAAAGCTCAACAGATGGCGGGGGTCGGGGGGGAGGATACAGAGAACATAGAAAGAAAAAAATCATGTCTGCTTGAGTTAGTCCCAAGCAGCTGCACAGGAGAAGGTGGGGTGGGGGGGATGCCTTCAGGGAAGGACAAAGCCCAGACTCCCAGGGAAAGCATGCTATGCCTTTGATCAGTATCTGTTAGGAAGACACAGACGAAGGACAAGTTCTGAGTAACTCAGAAAGGAAACTGCTACCTGGGAAAAGAGAAGTACATTATCTCATCAAGGGGAAGACTCCTCCCATCACCATAGCATGCCTTCAGGTGAAACAGATTTCCCGGTGCTTCTCTCCTGGCCATGTGACTGACAGACCCAGCTAGATTAACTCTTTGGAGGAGAGACATAAGCATATAACACGCTAATCCTTGGAGCAAACCAGAATGTCATGTCTCCATGAAGACCAGAGGTCGACTCTTTCTGTTAACAGAAGGAAGTAACTTTCTCTTACTGAGATTGATGTATGGTGCTTTCCCCTAGAGAAAGGACAAGATGCTATTCTAGGCTTTGTCCCTTAGCTATGGCAACCAGAATAGAAAAATATGGCAACCAGGTCTTCCCAAGGGAGTCAAGAGGCCCTTGGTTAGGATATCAGTTGTTCCTCCCTTGGATGCAGGTGATCTTGGGAAATACTAGACTCTGTAAGAAGAAAGCAGGGCTCCATGATACAGTTTCCATAAGATCACCATCTGTCATGGGGTGGGACTTTGCAGTGATGCAGCTGTTTGGGGGTCGTTCATGTTCTTGTACATAACCCCTCATCTGTAAAAGGAGTTTATGGGGACATAAACTCTCTCACCATGTTGGCCTGCAGTATAATCATACTTTGGTTTGTCAGTGGTGCCCATATGGAGTGGTTGGATGTTTGTTTTCTCTTTCCAGGAAGTTAATGTAATAGGGCCTCAACAAAGCCCCGGTAGCTCCACCTTCTTTTATGGTCCAATCAATGCTTCCCTTTCTAGTGTTGACAGGGAAACAGGAGGTGGGAACTAAAGTCAACCCTGAGGGAAGGATCTATTTTCAATGGCCTCCAAAGTTACCAAATCCTATGCAACCATATAACAGTCTAACTTCATGAACTGAAACTCTAAAATTATTTAGAATTTGGGACAAAGTTGATGATATAACCAATTTTAACCATGAGCATCCAGAAATCTAACTTCAAAGCCAGGCTTTTAGCTAGAGGAATTTGTATCTGGGCTCATGAAGAACTTCCAAGTAGGGTTGCTCATTCAGAGAAAAGAGATCAGAAGGCAGAATTCCCCTCTGGCATCCCTGGCCTCTGGTCAGACAAAATCAAAGCAATTTCCAGCTTCTGGCCAAGGACAAGAATGAAACTTTAGCCTTTTGGGTCCTTAACCTTAAAGTGCTTGGGCAGTTTCTATCCTCTGCTTTCATCAACTAACCCACCACTTATATCAGTGTTTCCTGAACAACATGGTGTACATCCTAGTTTGATCTCTGGTCTGGTGCTGTGATAAGACATCTTGACCAAAAGCAAGTCAGTTCAGAAAGAAAGGGTTTATTACAGATGAAATAAGTCCAGGAACCTTAAGCAGAAACCAGTGTGTGTGTGTGTGTGTGTGTGTGTGTGTGTGTGTGTGTGTGTGTGTGTGTGTGTACATGTGTGTGTGTGTGACCTTCACAGTCCTGCAGAGAGTTGACTTAAAGAAAAGCAGTTTGGTTCAGCATGGCTCAGTAGCCAGCATCGGTTCAAACTTCCAGAGTCTGACCCCAAGTGGCATATTCAAACAGAAGACAATTTGGTAAAACCTTTTCTGATGATAATTAACTCTGTCCCATGTGCACAACTAAAACATTCATAAATTTTTGGGGGGAACAAAGTAAGCTACATAAATACTGGATGTGACTACATCAACCTCTGTATAAAGTACACATGGCACCTTCATGAGTTCCATAGATTGACTGGGAAAAACACGCTTAGATAAGGGTCTGGAAGAGGATTTTGCATGGTTTCCAGCCACACAGACAGTGCAAAGGTCACCAGGCTAGAAAGCATGCCTACTTCCAGCCTTCTGGACATATAACAGGTCTTGCACTCCTTCCATTGAAGGAACAACTCTGTGTGCTTAACATTCCAGGTGCCCCTTATCTGTGAGCACACAGGTCTCTATTCCCCTACTAACCACAAAAGAACATTGCTCACAGGATAGTTCCCTGGCTCACTCTCAAACAATCCAGACCCGCTGTCTAGAGACGGGGCCAGCCTCTCATACCAACCAGTCAAGACAATGCCTAGAGACGGGGCCAGCCTCTCATACCAACCAGTCAAGACAATGCCTAGAGATGGTGTCAGCCTCTCATACCAACCAGTCAAGACAATGCCTAGAGATGGTGTCAGCCTCTCATACCAACCAGTCAAGACAATGCCTAGAGACGGGGCCAGCCTCTCATACCAACCAGTCAAGACAATGCCTAGAGACGGTGCCAGCCTCTCTTGCTAACCAAGCAGGACAATTTCTTACAACCACGGCCATAGTCCACTCTTCTGTCAAGGTTGTCTCACATGACTCTAGGTTGTATCAAGTTGATAATAAGAACTAACTGGATGGTATAGTATTTAAGTTTTTGATCTTTTTAAATTTGATATGTTTGATAAGTTCCATTTTATTATCATTTTAAGTTTATTTATTCGATTTGAAACAATATGAGTATATTCTCTGTTGGAAACCATTTGAATTTCTTTCTTGGGCATTGTATTTTTATGATCTTTGATCTTCTATGAACAATTGGTCTTCTTTTCTTATTGACTAGTAAGAGCTCTTTATTACTGAGAAAGTGAAGCAATAATTCTACTATATAAGTTCATTTTTCTTTCAACAGTTTCTGCTCTTATATTATTCCCCTCTCTACCTTATTACTTCATTGTATATTTGCATTATTTTTTTGTATGTAAAGGCCAAAAGAAAAAAGTCAGTGGACCATAAATATACAGTTTACAACATCAAAAGATGGTTCCTCCTCTGGTTGGTTGCTGGGTACTTGGTTTCTGTGCATCCTTGGTCATTGCTATTAGTTAATGTCCAGATTCAACAAAAGTCCTAGGCTGACATTTGCAGTATTTCTTTTCTCTTAACCCAGTGGTTCTCAGTTTTGGGGTTGCCACCCTTCTGGCAAATATAAAGAGAGTCAAAATGGAATTACTGTATAAGGGGTAGCAATGCTCCTCCTAAACACCAGAGGCTAACAAAGAACCCAGTGCTAGAAATAGGTCACTTTTTTGGAGATATTGGCTAGTGTGACCCCACAGACCCCTCAACATTGCACATTATTATCAATGCTATTACTTAGCCTCTAGAACAGCAGTTCTTAACCTGTGGCTCATGACTCCTTTGGAAAACCTCTATCTCCAAAAAATTTACATTATGATTCATAGCAGTAGGAAAATTACAGTTATGAAGTAGCAGTGAAAATAACTTTATGGTTGGGGGTCACTACAACATGAGGAACTGTATTAAAGGGTTGCAGCCTTAGGAAGGTTGAGAACCACTCTCTTAACCCTGTCTTTCAATTTTCTCCAGAGTACAGATCACTCTTTGTCTCTATTCCCTAGATTCTTCACTCATCATTTGTCCCTGAAGCAGCTCTCTGGCCCCAGAGTCTTCCCTCTCTCCTAGGACTGATTTTCAGAGATGAGACCCTAGGGAAAAGTAGCTCCTCCCATTGATTTCTATTAATAATCCACCTCTCCAAGTCATGAAAAAAGTCCATTTGACTTTAGCAAACATGGTAATGATTTGTGGGGAGCAGCAGAAATTACTCTGTAATTATGCATGATTGATGTGTGATTTTCTAATGAGCTTAAGTGAAGAAATCATCGTTTTGTGATAAATGCTTTATATCTTAAGATGCCAGCAACACATATCTAATAAATTCAATCAAACCACTCTCGTCTCTTCAACATTGCAGTAGTTGTTTAACATGCTAGTTTTCTCTATTGCCTGGCTGCTTTGGGTAATGGAAGACACTGAACACTCCTGTCATAAACAGGGCCACAAAAACCTCGTTATGTTGGAACTCTTCTTAATATGATCAGAAATGAAATTACTTGGAAACACATTTGCATACTGTTGCATGCTAAGCCCCCCCCCCCTTGCAGAAAATTTTGTGTTTCTTGGAGTAGTTTGCCAAGTTAAGAACATTTGTCCCTGGAATGAGTGAGGGCATTTTGAGACTGCTATGTGGGCTTCTTACCATGTCGAGACACGTTTAGAAAAATAGTAAAATGGTCAGAATATGTGTTTTTCTTCACCGAAGTCATGATGAAGCAGCTAAAACAAAGTTTAGTAGCATTCCTATGTCATAGGGCAGTAGTGACAGGAGCCAGCAAGAAGACCTTAGGACATATTGATATATGCATCAATTCAGGGCGCAGGGTCTGAGCTATCATTAATAACTATATGACTTTACACATTCTCTCTAAGCCTCAGTTTACTTGTCTGTCAAATAGAGGCTGTACCTACTTTGTTAGAAGGAGTAAACTCAATTAAACGTATAAACGTCACCACTGCTAACACATATTTTTAGCCAGTTGTAGCTTGTTAAAAAATTATTGATATCTTCAAACACTGATAAATACTGAAATTTACAGCTCCCAAGCACTTCCCCAGGGTCCAAGAAAATTAACCTTTACTCACCAGGTGTAATTGCCATCTCTGAGGCTTACTGCTGAATAAGCTCACCCTTTCCAGTTTTTTCTTGAACCCTGGCTGGCTGGTTCAACTCAACTGTTCTGTCTTAAACTCTTCTCCAAGCTGGTTACTCTTGGCTTCTCACTGAACTGCTCAGCTTAGAAAAACTGCCTCTGAATTCTATGACATGAACTGCAGTGACTGAACAGAACCACAACAACTCAACTGAACTCCACTGCGTTCAACTGAAGTGCACTGAACTGCAATGAACTCAACTGAATTCCACTGCATTGCCTGAACTCAACTGAACTGCACTCACTGAACTGCCCTCCACTCCTGTCTTTCTCTGCATTGCTCTTACATGTCCTCTTTCCTGTCTGTTCTCGTGAGAGTTGGTCCTATCTTATCTGTGACTCATCAAATCTTTGTTTGATTTGTCTCTTTGCCTAAATTAGACATCATTGTTTGGGATTAAAGGTGTGTAGTAAGGGTATGTCTACATTCCAGCCAGAGGGATTAAAAGTATATATGGCATGTTGTATCCCAGCCGATAGCCCAGACCTAGGTCTTTCAGTGTGATCCCTTGTGAATGGAGCCGTGTTGCTGGATTAAAATTCCTTTGATTTTATAAAGCAGGGAGGTAATGTGCATCAATCGTATTTTACTTGAGTTGTGCTAGAATTTGGGGTACAATAAACAGAAGCTTAAATTGGTTTTGAGACTCATCAAAATTAGCAACAGTCAATCAAGAGCTGGTAGAATATTCTAGAATCTATATAGCACTGGCTGCCCTGTAGTCCCTTGTAAAGGGGATGGGGGTGACTATGATAGACATCCATTATTAGTATTTTTTATACCATGTGACGCTACCCTTGGTCATGGCTGGTGTAGCAAACATTGGCTTTTAACAAGGGCTGATTGATAGGCTGCCCAGTTACCGGGGAAAGTAGTCTGGACCAATCATATTTCTTTATTTGTAACTTTAACATCTACAGTTATATAATTGCAGCCAAGAGATGGAGCTGGACCAAATTAGATAAGACTGGACAGAAATTACCAGAAGGGATATGGGGTAGTGGGCAGAGAGCTTCTGTCAGAGAAAGAGACCACAATGAACTGGTTCATTTTAGGTGCTGCTCTGGCCGCTGATGTTCTATAGTCTCCACAGTCTCTCAGGCAGGCCTCTCTCCTTGAAGCAGCTAGATGGGGGCAGCTCTTCCCATACTCTCAAGTCAGGTGGTGGAGGAATGAGTGATGGAATGCAGGACCGTCGACGTGGAAATCGCCACTAATTGTTCTGCAGGAAACCTTGTCATCCCTTTATTTTATAAATAATAGGACAGACCTTGTAAATTGCAATAGTGTGCTTGGTTTCTGAACACAAGTGAATAAAAAAGATGCATATTCTCAAGGTATTTGATTCTAATAGAATTCAAAGAACTTAAACTTCCATTCAATAGAGAACCCCATTGTCTGTTCAGACAATTGGCATGCTCGTTGGCTCTTCCAAGGACATTAAATAAAGCTCATCTCAGTGCTCCTTTGTTGGAGTCTGCATAGATTTCACAGTGGCGAACATTCTCCCTAATAAAGAGACATCCCTTCTTTTCCAATTTCTACCACTGCTGTGATAATTCTACAGTACCTTTCACTTGAACAGTCTTTCACCAAACAATACATATTGTGTATATTCAAGATACGAAACGTGATGCTAAGGGGTACAGATAGATAATAAAATGCTTATTATAGCGAAGCAAATGAACTTAACTGGACTCACATAGTCAGCTGTTTCATGCATGTAGAGCAAGAATGAAGAAAACCTACTTATTAGGGACCATCCTGAGTACCGTCCAATACTCTTTACTTTAAAACTCGAGCTGTACATTAGAATTCAAAACTTATTGGACCTACATATATTCTACTTGTTTCTCTCGAACTTTGATTTCCTGAAGCCCTGGAAATTCAGGGCTTTTCCAGTGGGTGCTCATTAAGTGGATACTTCTGCTATACCAAAGCTAGTAGCTCCTCAGTAGGGCCAATGAGCTGGCTCAGTGGTTAAACGGAATTGCTACACAAACCTGATAACCTGAGTTCAGTCCCAAAATCCACAGTGGAAGGAGAGGATCTACTCCCTAAAGTTGTCCTCTGACTTCTACACATGTGCTGTGGGCATGCACATGCCTGCATTCAGACCCATATGGGTCTCTCTCTCTCTCTCTCTCTCTCTCTCTCTCTCTCTCTCTCTCTCTCTCTCTGTTCTCTCTGTCTGTCTGTCTGTCTCTCTGACTCTTCTCTGTCTCTGTCTCTCTGTCTCTGTCTCTCTCTGTCTCTCTCTCTCTCTCTCTCTCTCTCTCTCTCTCTCTCTCTCTCTCCACACACACACACACACACTAAATTAAAATGTAAATCTCCTCAAAAGTTCCATTTCCTTTAAAAACATTTTTGTCCTTCTACATATTTATTCTTTCTGTTTAATTATTATTGTTACGTGTATAACACATATAAAGGTGTAAATACAACCCTGCCTAGTCTGTGTAGTGATGCTTATATGTGCTGACTACTTATTGTTGAATAATCAGCTGGGGGTATTGTGGTGGTTTGAATTAGATGTCCCCCTTTTCTTGGGAATTTGAATACATGGTCCCCAGTTGGTAGCTGTTTGGAAGGATTACAAGGTGTGGTCTTTCCAGTGGGGGTATGTTGCTGGGGGTGGGCCTTGAGGTTTCAAAAGGTACATGACACTCCCAGTTAGCTCTCTCTGTTCTTGTTTGTGGATTGAGATGTAAGCTCCTAGCTGCCGCTCTAACCTGTCTGCCAGCCGCCATGCTCCCCACCACAACGGCAATGGCTCTCTGGAACTATGTGTCTACCTGAATTCTCTTCTTTAAGTTGCTTTAGTTGTGGTGATTTGTCACAGCAACAGAAAAGTAACAAATACACAGTTCATCCCTGGGGAAGATTAATTCTCAGCTGTTATTAATTGCATATAGCTCTTCATCTTTGGATGAAGAAATTTCCCCCATCCACATTGGCATGTTAACTTGTGCTGTCATTGTTAAGGTCTTGTCTAGGAGGCCGTATCGTTGAGATTTAATTGTAGCGTCTTCCTTGTCCTATATAGAAGGCATAATCTTGCAGCTGATATTTTGGTCTGAAATTGTAGAAGTTCCTTTAAAAAAGAAAAAAAAAACGGAAACAATTTATCTTAAAAAAAAAACAAACAAAACGTTTTTCTGTGGCAAATTTCAAAGATACACACAATTAGAGAAAATAGCACTAGAGACTCCCATAGACCCACAACACAGATTCTAGAATGACCACCTTAGGGCCTATCTTGGTTTACACATTTCCTTTATTGTCTCTTCCCTCGTGCTGATTTGAAACAAATTCAAGATATCATACAGAACCATTTAGGAATATTGTTTTGTACTATGTACACTTTAAAAAGAAGAATTATTTTAAGGTTCACTGAGATGGCTCAGCATGGAAAGGTGCCTGCTCCCAATCTTAGTGATCTGAGTTCAATCCTTGAGACCCACGTGGTGGAGAAAAGCTGTACCCCAAGAAGTTGTCCGCTGACCTCTACACATACATTGTGGCACACACACATCTTTGTACACACACACACACACACACACACACACACATACATACACACATACTAAATAATTTAATTTAAAAAGTAATTGTGTAAATATAAACAATGTTGCAGGTGTGCCCTTATGTCAACGCACACCTGCAATAGCGAAGGAGAAGAATGGGTTTTGTTCTCTTCCTGTGGGTGATAGATATCCATGGTTACCAACAATCACTGTCCAGAGTATGATGGTTCAAGGACTCATCATGCTGACGACCTAATTTCACCACTCCATAAATGAGATAATTTTAATCTTTGATGAATTATTTGGCACCATAAAGAGTAGTTTATATAGGAAAGGTAAGATGAATGTTTGGTTCAAAATTGTCGGTTTTCTAGTATCCATTAAATGTGACCAATGAGCTTCTCTCTCTCATTCTTGGGTTTAAGCCTATTTTAATCTGTTGAAGTTATGCTGTTATTATGGCTGTTTTGCTTCTGAAGATTGCCTAGACTGCAGTCTTCCAAGTCTGGGATTCCGGGTCTATGCCACTATGCCTGTCCTATTGTAGTGTCAGTGGCCACATTGCTTGATCTATGACCCAGGCATCCCCTGAAGTTAGCTTCTGACCTCTGCTCCTTTGTTCCTGTAGTCTGAAGTTACTCATTTGCTGTCTGAAACAACAAAACTCTCTTTGTTGATCTCTTACCCCAGAAATTGAACTAGTATTCCTCAGAAAGATCTTCACTCTGCCTTTTTGGCCAGAACAAAATTTATTTGATTGTGGCTAGGTGGATAAAATATTCTAGACAAGTTCTCAGTTAACCCAGTTATTAACCAGTTCATCTTTACATGCCTTTATCACATATTCTGTTTCTGCACCATTGCTATCTAACCATGCACTAATATCATGTCATTAAATTAAATTACAGGAGCTCTCAAATATACCTTTTGTCTTCCAAGTTTTCTAGATTATTCTTGCTATAAAACTTGATTAAGGATCTCTGTCTCTTCCTTGGGGTCTTACTCCAACTTCCCAAGCAGCGCCTTGTTAATGTGTTAGAGGTGGTGAGAGAAAACAAGACAGCCTTTCTGTTTCTTAAGACTGGAATTGGCAAACTGTGGCCCACAGCCATGTTTATTTGTAAATAAAACTCTATTGAACTCTGGCTGTCCTCAAGTGTTTATCTGTTGTCTACAGCTGCTTTCATGGCATAGGGGGAGAGTAGTTGTGGTAAGAGTATCTTAATGAGGCAAGGCCTAAAATATTACAGTACTATCTCTGACCTTTTACAGGATAAAATTTTACTCACCTTACTGTAACACAGACACATGGAAACATCTTCCAGAGAGAAAGCCACACTCAACCAATGTGCATTCCCCAATCTTTGTTTAAAACACAGAAAGAAGAGTAGCACTAATGGAGGTATTAAAATGTAGAGCTTTTCCTTCCCTCTACGCCTTTCTCTTTGTTACATTTTTTTTAAATTGGCCAGTCAGTGCCATTGAAATAAAGAAAAAATTTTAAAAATCCACTTATTAACATGATTTTACCTTTCATCTGTGTATTGTGCAAAACCTCATTTAAATGCAAATATTAGCACTTAACCTGTATACAGAATCCCTGAAATCACAAAATTCATATTTTTATGCAGCTACTTAAAAGAGAACAGCACAGGCTGACTGGGAAGGTGTCAAGGAAGGACAGTCCCCCTCCTTGGACTGGGCCCATCCTCCAGCACAGGGACACGTCAGAGGCAGGTGCACCCTCAGAAAAGGTCCAGATTCTTCTGCACAACCCAGGGCGTGTAGTGTGATACGTCTGTTCAGTGGCTTCCAGCCATCGAGCAAACATGTCCTTTCCAGGCCAGGCACGGTAACGTTACATGGAACCACCATACAAGGACACATGGTCAAAGGTGCTGTGCTGTCTATGTCAGTACACCTCCATGCCTGACAGAGCGCAGAACGACATGTCCAGCGGTGGGCATCAGAATGAATGGACAGAGCCGGGCCAAGGGCTGCTGGGAAACTGTTTCTGGAGACGTGGGGAGGCAGCAGAACTGTTGTAATGGAGGTGCTAACACCTCAGCATTCACTCCATTGTCCAGTTGGAGTTCATGCCAAACAACCAGGTCAAAAGTCACAAAACTAGGAATTTCAAGACGGAGACCTGGGTCACTGATCATCTGGTGAAGCCCCAGGGCTGGTCTATCGATCCTACAGCTGTAAAGGAAATAGGAGGGGGATGTTTGTGGGAGCCCTGTACATGCATGCTACTCCATAATGCCACCTTAAAAGGGCTTCCATCTGTTTAAATCTGGATTTTTTTATACCATCTTCTCCACACCGTTTTATCATGGTAATATACACACAATGTAGACCTTAAAGTCTCTCCTGTCTTTCACTGTGTAGTTCGGTGCTATTAAACATACCCATATTGTTTAGCCGCGGCCATCACCCATCTCCAAAATGCTTCATGTTCTGTATAGCTGAAACTGTCCCCATGAACCAGCAACATCTGATTTGCCCCTTCCTTTAGCCCCTAGCAATTGCCCTTCTGCTTCCTGTCCCTGCAAAGCTGACCGCCCTAGGAACCTCATTTAAGGGCAACTGTATGTAGAGTGTGCACCCTTTTCACCATGAGCTTAGCAACATGTGCTCACGGGGTCCCCTGTGTTCTAACACGGGTCACAATCAACACCGTTTTAAAAGCTCACTAACAATGGCATGTTCTTATTCCATCTTGTGTATCAGTCCTGTGTGGATGGACATCAGGGATGCTTCCGTGTCTGGGCCATGGGCCATCGTGAATCACACTGCTGTGAACACAGGCGAACAGTTTATGGTCTCCTTAATCCTGGTTCCTGCCAAGGGCAACTTGATGGAGTTCTATAGTGACTCTGTAGCTACTCTGAGAGCAGAGCCCAGGGACCACTCCCAGGCGCCCTTTATGACTCACTGCTGGTTTGGTTTGCAGCCTGCCTGGGCTGGCGGCAGCAGGGGAAACGTCTTCTCTCTTCTCCTCTCCTCTTCAGGAAGAGAAGCCACTGCAGCATTATTTTTCTTTGTTTCTGAGAAACAACTTTGCTTTGTTTTCTCCCATTTGAGTCTTTGTTTCACCTATGCAAATGCGATTCATCTTTCAGTGCTGGAGAAGGGCCCTAAATAACATAATTACTCCACCAATCATCTACTTGGCTCCTGGAAATCATCTTTTTAGTGAGGTCGACTACTGTTGCTTCAGCTCTATACAGACCCCAAATAATGAGCAAACTTCCTTTCTTAACATGCTAATTAGTCTCTGCAACCAGTGTTGCTTTAAAGGGGTGATTTAATTGGATATTAAGTTTGCAATTGAAAGATTAGATTATGAAATAAACAAACATACCCATCTAATAGGCCTTTGAAAAAAATCTAAGTATTCTACTCAGGTTTTCCTGCTAAGTGCAAATGCATTCAGATATGTGTTTAATTCTCTGCCATTTTGCTGAGTTTTGTAGCTCTCAACCTGAATTCTTTCCTGGGCTGATTCCAAAGGAAATAATCTCAGGAGGCTGAGTAAGCTTGGGGCCCTGCGCATGCTGGCCCTCAAATAACCTTTTGCTTAAAGACTTTACCTGGATAAATGAAATTCAAGAAATGTTGAGAAACCATTTTGAAATGAATAATACTGAAACAATTCCAAGGGGTATAATTTTGGATGCATTAAAGGTGATGGTGAGAGAATACATTTGCCTCACTGTACATTTAAAGGAAATCAAAGATCAAAACAGGTGCATGCTGCAGAAGGAAATTAAGAAACGAGCAGTACATCATAGCTCTTCCCAAATCCCGAATGATGCTTTCAGAAAATTATTTCGAGGTAAAGTAATGCATTTTTAAATAGAAATGAATGTAACCCCTCCTCCAGTTTACCAAGTGGGCTTCCTGGGAGTGGGAAATAAAGATGAGCAGCTCTTCAAATTTATACTTTAAAAAGGTACGAGAAAGCAACGACCACCTCCCTTCACTCAAGGACCCTTTTGGGAGAGTGGTCATGCCATCAGGATGCCAGGGGATCTTTGAACACAGGTGCCTAGGGCTAGGAGACAGAAAGGAATGTGCATCATCCGCATCATCCCAATGCCAGCTTTGCATCGCCAGATGGAGCCACCCAGACAGAGTGCAGGACCAGGATGTTGACGGAGTTACCGTCATCACATCTAACGATATCCTGAAGAAGACAATTGACAGTGGTACCTTATGTGTACATTTTGTATGTATATGCTCTTCTGCCCCATTCCCCCCCTTTGTGTGTCATGTGTCGTGTATGTGATGTGTTTGTGCATGTATATTTGCATGTGTGTATGCATGCATGTAGAGGCCTGAGGTTGATGTCAGGGAATCGTCTTCCAAGGCTTGTCCACCATATTTGTTGAGCTAGTTAGTCTCTCAGTCAAACTAAGAGCTCACAGCTATGCTAGACAGCCTGCTGTGGGAGATTCTGCCTCTGTCCCTGTCTGCCTTTTGAGGCTGGAATTACAGGCAAGGGCGCCATGCCAGGCATTTAGGTGGGTCGCGGGGATCTGAACTCTTGCATGGCAAACTCTTTAATCACTCAGCCATTTCCCAAGCCCCTTCCCCAACATTCTTTAATAGCCAGTTTATCTAATAGCCACTGTCACCTCTGCACCAGGCATACTCTAAGCACATCGCTTCCTAGGTTTTAAAGCTTGGTGATGAAGGCAGGTGGGAAGCCCCAAGTCCCATCCCCAACACCAATATTTGATACAGTCTGCTACTGTGTCAAACACAGATCAATAAAATAAACCTGACAATGGATTTTCATAAAGAATTTTTTCTAGAAGCAGTAAATGTACTAAAGTAATCTACAGTGTGTGTGTGTGTGTGTGTGTGTGTGTGTGTGTGTGTGTGTGTGTGAATTCTCTTTATTTTCTAGAGAAAATCCATGCCAGCCCGTTAGTTGTTGTCTACACATTAGGTGGCTAAGGGACAAACATTAAAATAACTACAAGGCTTTTGTGAAACAGGACAGGGAGACCAGGTGGACAGAATAACAGCCCCTGTTTGATTTTAGAAGCTGTCTCCTCAGACTGCTAGTTTCTAAATCTGACAGAGATAATGCAGTTATGCTTCAAAAAAGAACCCGTGCCTTTTATACACACATTTTCTGATAAATGTATAATGCTTTGTAACCACTGCAAGGGTCACATAGAACATGGGGAGGTGACACACTGTCCATGAGGTCACACCATGAAAGCCTGCCACGGACACTCAGAGTTTTCTATGCTTGTCTCGTTTTGGTGTGGGTTTAAGAGTTTCTGTAACTTTCTTTTTCTTTAAAAATTATTTCTGGGACGGAGGAAGAGCTCAGTCAGCTGTACAATGAAAGGCAATGGAGGAGGAGATGGGTGGATCCTACCCTGACCAGGCAGAAGGTGAGTGAGATACTGTTCAAAATTCATAGTAGATGGCACTGAGGAGCGACACGGGGCATGTATATGTGCACCTATAACACATGATCATATATAGTTATTAATTTGTCTTTTGCATGTATGAGGATTTTGTCTGCATACAGTGAAAGGGTCCGTGATTTGCCAAAGACTGATGCCGCAGACTCAAAAACTATGTAATAGCAAAGAATGAGTGTTTATTCCGAAGGGATCTAGCATGCAGGCGTCCACCATACCTAAGGTTGGAAGACAGAGACGTGGACTGTGCAGGGTCAGTTTAATGCCTGTTACAGTAGGAGCGTGTGATGTTTACCTTTCTTCCACTTGATTGGTTGGATCTATCTCCAGGGGTATGGGTACCTTTGGGATTGGTCAAAGTTCTGGGGGGAGTTTTGGGGTCTTTTCAAAACTGTAGCTGATTAACTATTGTTCGCTTAGACTAGGTGGTGGGGCAGCTCCTGGCAGCTCCTGATTGGCTGCCTATGAGGGGTAGGGTTTTTTGTTTTTGTTTGTTTGTTTGTTTTTGTTGGTTTTTTTGTTTTTTTTTTCTTTCTGGAATTGACTTGTTTTGAACTTTTCCAGTTCTGGGAAACAAAAACTCAGGTCTGGTCTCCCAAACTGTCAGTCTGCAGCCTGTCATGGAGTCAGCCTGTTTCTGGGCACCTCAGTCTTCTCACAGAAGGGCATCACAGCCAGGGAGTTGCATGTTCAACATACATTTCCTTTTCTTTCTCTTCATTCTGAGTGCATTTGGATCCATTAAGTGTCTCTTGTCTCCCTACATAAGGCTAATCCTTTAAGGCAGAAAATAAATGGAGAAACAAGCCATCAACTAAGAGCTTGTTTATCAAGTGTTAAGCAGAGACAGACACTCTATGTAAATAAGATATGACATATAATTCTGCCAGGTGAGATAATTTTTTAAAATCCTACTTTACAAAAGAGGAAATTGAAGTTGGAGAAATTAATGATTATGCTGGCCCTTGTGGTTTAGAGTACATCTGGTTGCAAATTGATTGCATACTGAACTTTAGCCATTTCTAAGGAAAGAGATTCACTAGCTAAGCTGACCTGGCACTAGGGTTCGGAGGCAGTTTTTCGGGGTTTTGGTCCTTGTATCTCTATGGCCTTTCACACTTGAGCATCTCCCTTGCGCTGGCCTGATGTACAGCCTGGCTTCCCTCGTTGAAGTAAAAAGGCAGCAACAGCCCCAGGTTTTAGATCAAGGTACCAAGGACGTCATCTCTTCCCAGTGATGACGCAAGCCCTAGTGTTCGTTTAGATGGAGTTAACTTGTCATTGTGCACAGACCCACTTCTCCATACAAGAGTGACGTGAAGAAATGGGGAAGACGATGTAGTTTGAGTTGGAGAGTTGCTATGACAGACATCAGAGAGAAACAACTGCAAAGGAGGGACAGCTTATGCCAGTTTATTGGTTCCAAAGTTTTAGCTCATAGTAATTTGGCTTTATCACTATGGGCCATTGAACTAAAGCAATATCGGGGGTAGGGAATGGTGGAACAGGGCCTCTCATTTCATTGTGGCCAGAAAACAAAGACAGGGAGGGGCCAAGGACAAGTCATATCTCTCCATGGAAAACCACTTATAACCTACTCTCTCCTCCTTTCCCAACAATGCCTTCATATTATGAATCTATTAAGGGGATCAACCCACTAATTAGGTGAGAGCGGACACGAGCCAATCAGTTCCCAATGATTGGATTGACAAGTTGGAGACCAAGCCTTCAGCATCTGAGCCTGTGTGGACAATTCATATCCAAACCGTACCATTCCCTCCTACCTTCAAAGTCTCCTGTCCAATCCATAATACATGGTGTGTTTCGTGCATTTTCGTGAGTCCCCAGAGGTTGATGTGGGAAGCCCTGAAGGTCTGTTTTTTTTTTTAAAGGAAGCAGTGATGTTTAGTGACTCACATGACTTTGTGTGTATGTGTATATGTGTGCCATGTGTGTCTGTGCAAGCATATGTTGGAAATGACTGACTGTTATTTTCCACTGAGTACCACTGAGTTTCCGAATAGAGGCAGAGACGCTCGGTGAACAGATGTTGGCGATCCTGGGCACACCTGTTAGGTGTTAAGTCTTTTTTCTTTTTGTTTGTGCTCTTGTGTATCCTTTTTGTGTCAGACAACCTCTTCCTCTGTGTAATAAAGGACCTCTCTGCGTATCGTGACATCGCTTATTTTGCCTTCTTTGTTCACTACAATGCAGGTGTGTGCTATTTATGAATTGCCTAAGTACCAGAATCGAAGGCAGGTTATTTGTAGAGTCAAAATTTGTTATTTGTTAGGCATTAATCAATACTTGAGTCCAGAAACGGGCAGGAGATGGGATACTGACTATCCAAGGTTGCTCAGTTTGGAAAAAATCAATCAAGCTATAGCCATGTGACTGCTTGTGTGTACATCTCAGTATTTTCCCTTCTTTAATTTTTTTAATTGGATATTTTTAAATTACATTTCAAATGTTATCCTCTTTCCTGGTTTCACATCCATAAACCCCCTATCCCATTGCCCTCCCCCTTATATGAGTGTGTTCCCCCACCCATCCACCCACCCCTTCCTGCCTCCCCACCCTGATATTCCCTTACACTGGGGGGTCAAGCCTTGGTAGGACCAAGGGCTTCTCCCCCCCATTGGTGCCTAACAAGGCCATCCTCTGCTACATATGCAGCTGGAGCCATGGGTCTGTCCATGTGTACTCTTTGGATGGTGGTTTAGTCTCTGGGAGCTCTGGTTGGTTGGTATTGTTGTTTTTATGGGGTTGCAAACCCCTTCACATACTTCAATCCTTTCTCTAACTCCTCCAGTGGGGACCCCATTCTCAAATCAATAGTTGGCTACTAGTATTCACCTCAGTATTTGTCATGCTCTGGCAGAGCCTCTCAGGAGACAGCTATATCAGGCTCCTGTCAGCTTTCACTTCTTAGCATCAGCAATAGTGTCTGGGTTTGGTGGCTGTATGTGTATGGGCTGTATGCCCAGGTGGGGCAGGCTCTGAACGGCCATTCCTTCAGTCTCTGCTCCAAACTTTGTCTCCCTATCTCCTCATATGAATATTTTTGTTCTCCCTTTTAAAAAGGACTGAAGCATCCGCACTTTGGCTGTCCTTCTTGAGCTTCATGTAGTCTATGGGTTGTATCTTGGGTAATTTGAGCTTTGGGGCTAATATCCACTTATCAGTGAGTGCAAACCAAGTGTGGGTTTTTTGTTTTGTTTTTTGTTTGTTTGTTTTTGTTTTATTTTTCTGATTGGGTTACCTCATTCAGGGTGATCTTTTCTAGTTCCATCCATTTGCTTATGAATTTCATGAAGTCATTGTTTTTAATAGCTGAGTAGTATTCCATTGTGTAAATGTACCACATCTTCTGTATCCATTCTTCTGTTGAAGGGCTTCTGGGTTCTTTCCAGCTTCTGGCTATTATAAATAAGGCTGCTAAGAACATAGTAGAGCATGTGTTCTTGTTATAAGTTAGAGCATCTTTTGGGTATATGCCCAGGAGTGGTATAGCTGGGTCCTCAGGTAGTGGAATGTCCAATTTTCTGAGAAACCTCCAGACCGATTTCCAGAATGGTTGTACCAATCTGCAATCCCACCAACAATGGAGGAGTGTTCCTCTTTCTCCACATCCTTGCCAGCATCTGCTGTCACTGGAGTTTTTGATCTTAGCCATTCTGACTCGTGTGAGGTGGAATCTCAGTGTTCTTTTGATTTGCATTTCCCTGGTGACTAAGGATGTTGAACATTTCTTTAGGTGCTTCTCAGCCATTTGATATTCCTCAATTGAGAATTCTTTGTTTAACTCTGTAACGCATTTTTAAATAGGGTTATTTGATTCTCTGGAGCCTAACTTCTTGAGTTCTTTGCACGTATTAGATATTAGCCCTCTATTGGATGTAGGATTGGTAAAGATCTTTTCCCAATCTGTTGGTTGCCCTTTTGTCCTAATGACAGTGTCCTTTGCCTTACAGAAGCTTTGCAGTTTTATGAGGTCCCACCTTAAAGCATAAGTCATTGGTGTTCTGTTCAGAAAAATTTCCCCAGTGCCCATGTGTTTGAGACTTTTCCCCACTTTTTCTTCTATTTGTATATCTGGTCTTATGTGGAGGTCCTTAATCCACTTGGACTTGAGTTTTGTACAGGGCAATAAGAATGGATCAATTTGCATTCTTCTACATGCTGACCTCCAGTTGAACCAGCACCATTTGTTGAAAATGCTATCTTTTTCCACTGGATGGTTTTAGTTCCTTTGTCAAATATCAAGTGACCATAGGTGTGTGGGTTCATTTCTGGGTCTTCAATTCTATTCCACTGATCTACCTGCCTGTCTCTGTACCAATACCATGCAGTTTTTATGACTATTGCTCTGTAATATAGTTTGAGGTCAAGGATGGTGATCCTCCCCCCACCAAGTTCTTTTATTGTTGAGGATAGTTTTTGCTATCTTGGGTTTTTTTTTTATTATTATTATTAACTTGAGTATTTCTTATATACATTTTGAGTGTTATTCCTTTCCGGTTTCGAACAACATCCCCTCCCCTCCCCTTCCTTATGGGTGTTCCCCTCAACCCTCCCCCCCCTTGCTTCCCTCTCCCCAACAGTCTAGTTCACTGGGGGTTCAGTCTTAGCAGGACCCAGGGCTTCCCCTTCCACTGGTGCTCTTACTAGGATATTCATTGCTACCTATGAGGTCAGAGTCCAGGGTCAGTCTATGTATAGTCTTTGGGTAGTGGCTTAGTCCCTGGAAGCTCTGTTTGGTTGGCATTGCTGTACATATGGGGTCTCGAGCTCCTTCAAGCTCTTCCAGTTCTTTCTCTGATTCCTTCAACGGGGGTCCTGTTCTCAGTTCAGTGGTTTCCTGCTGGCATACGCCTCTGTATTTGCTGTATTCTGGCTGTGTCTCTCAGGAGCAATATGCATTCATTTTTTGATCATCCGTCTTGAGTTTCATTTGTTCTAGGCATCTAGGGTAATTCGAGCATTTGGGCTAATAGCCACTTATCAATGAGTACATACCATGTATGTCTTTCTGTGATTGGGTTAGCTCACTCAGGATGATATTTTCCAGTTCCAACCATTTGCCTACAATTTCATAAAGTCATTGTTTTTGATAGCTGAGTAATATTCCATTGTGTAGATGTACCACATTTTCTGTATCCATTCCTCTGTTGAAGGGCATCTGGGTTCTTTCCAGCTTCTGGCTATTATAAATAAGGCTGCGATGAACATAGTGCAGCACGTGTCTTTTTATATGTTGGGGCATCTTTTGGGTATATGCCCAGGAGAGGTATAGCTGGATCCTCAGGCAGTTCAATGTCCAATTTTCTGAGGAACCTCCAGACTGATTTCCAGAATGGTTGTAGCAGTCTGCAACCCCACCAACAATGGAGGAGTGTTCCCCTTTCTCCACATCCTCGCCAGCATTTGCTGTCACCTGAGTTTTTGATCTTAGCCATTCTCACTGGTGTGAGGTGAAATCTCAGGGTTGTTTTGATTTGCATTTCCCTTATGACTAACGATGTTGAACATTTCTTTAGGTGTTTCTCAGCCATTCGGCATTCCTCAGCTGTGAATTCTTTGTTTAGCTCTGAACCCCATTTTTTAATAGGGTTATTTGTCTCCCTGCGGTCTAACTTCTTGAGTTCTTTGTATATTTTGGATATAAGGCCTCTATCTGTTGTAGGATTGGTAAAGATCTTTTCCCAATCTGTTGGTTGTCGTTTTGTCCTAACCACAGTGTCCTTTGCCTTACAGAAGCTTTGCAGTTTTATGAGATCCCATTTGTCGATTCTTGATCTTAAAGCATAAGCCATTGGTGTTTTGTTCAGGAAATTTTTTCCAGTGCCCATGTGTTCCAAATGCTTCCCTAGTTTTTCTTCTATTAGTTTGAGTGTATCTGGTTTGATGTGGAGGTCCTTTATCCACTTGGACTTAAGCTTTGTACAGGGTGATAAGCATGGATCGATCTGCATTCTTCTACATGTTGACCTCCAGTTGAACCAGCACCATTTGTTGAAAATGCTATATTTTTTCCATTGGATGGTTTTGGCTCCTTTGTCAAAAATCAAGTGCCCATAGGTGTGTGGGTTCATTTCTGGGTCTTCAATTCTGTTCCATTGGTCTATCTGTCTGTCTCTGTACCAATACCATGCAGTTTTTATCACTATTGCTCTATAATACTGCTTGAGTTCTGGGATAGTGATTCCCCTGAAGTCCTTTTATTGTTGAGGATAGTTTTAGCTATCCTGGGTTTTTGTTATTCCAGATGAATTTGCAAATTGTTCTGTCTAACTCTTTGAAGAATTGGATTGGTATTTTGATGGGGATTGCATTGAATCTGTAGATCGCTTTTTTGGTAGAATGGCCATTTTACTATATTAATCCTGCCAATCCATGAGCATGGGAGATCTTTCCATCTTCTGAGATCTTCTTCAATTTCTTTCTTCAGAGTCTTGAAGTTCTTATTGTACAGATCTTTCCCTTGCTTGGTTAAAGTCACACCGAGGTACTTTATATTATTTGGGTCTATTATGAAGGGTGTCATTTCCCTAATTTCTTTATCGGCCTGTTTCTCTTTTGTGTAGAGGAAGGCTACTGATTTATTTGAGTTAATTTTATACCCAGCCACTTTGCTGAAGTTGTCTATCAGCTTTAGTAGTTCTCTGGTGGAACTTTTGGGATCACTTAAATATACTATCATATCATCTGCAAATAGTGATATTTTGACTTCTTCTTTTCCGATCTGTATCCCCTTGACCTCCTTTTGTTGTCTGATTGCTCTGGCTAGAACTTCAAGAACTATATTGAATAAGTAGGGAGAGAGTGGGCAGCCTTGTCTAGTCCCTGATTTTAGTGGGATTGCTTCAAGTTTCTCTCCATTTAGTTTAATGTTAGCAACTGGTTTGCTGTATATGGCTTTTACTATGTTTAGGTATGGGCCTTGAATTCCTATTCTTTCCAGGACTTTTATCATGAAGGGGTGTTGAATTTTGTCAAATGCTTTCTCAGCATCTAATGAAATGATCATGTGGTTTTGTTCTTTCAGTTTGTTTATATAATGGATCACGTTGATGGTTTTCCGTATATTAAACCATCCCTGCATGCCTGGGATGAAGCCTACTTGATCATGGTGCTTGATTGTTTTGATGTGCTCTTGGATTCAGTTTGCCAGAATTTTATTGAATATTTTTGCGTCGATATTCATAAGGAAATTGGTCTGAAGTTCTCCTTCTTTGTTGGGTCTCTGTGTGGTTTAAGTATAAGAGTAATTGTGGCTTCATAGAAGGAATTTGGTAGTGCTCCATCTGTTTCAATTTTGTGGAATAGTTTGGATAATATTAATTTTGAGGTCTTCTATGAAGGTCTTATAGAATTCTGCACTAAACCCGTCTGGACCTGGGCTCTTTTTGGTTGGGAGACCTTTAATGACTTCTTCTATTTCCTTAGGAGTTATGGGGTTGTTTAACTGGTTTATCTGTTCCTGATTTAACTTCGGTACCTGGTATCTGTCTAGGAAATTGTCCATTTCCTGCAGATTTTCAAGTTTTGTTGAATATAGGCTTTTTATAGTAAGATCTGATGATTTTTGAATTTCCTCTGAATCTGTAGTTATGTCTCCTTTTCATTTCTGATTTTTGTTAATTTGGACACACTCTCTGTGTCCTCGTTAAAATCTGGCTAAGGGTTTATCTATCTTGTTGATTTTCTCAAAGAACCAACTTTTGGTTCTGTTGATTCTTTCTATGGTCCTTTTTGTTTCTACTTGGTTGATTTCGGCTCTGAGTTTGATTATTTCCTGCCTTCTACTCCTCCTGGGTGTATTTGCTTCTTTTTGTTCTAGAGCTTTTAGGTGTGCTGTCAAGCTGCTGACATATGCTCTTTCCTGTTTCTTTCTGCAGGCACTCAGCGCTATGAGTTTTCCTCTTAGCACAGCTTTCATAGTGTCCCATAAGTTTGGGTATGTTGTACCTTCATTTTCATTAAATTCTAAAAAGTTTTTAATTTCTTTCTTTATTTCTTCCTTTACCAGGTTATCATTGAGTAGAGCATTGTTCAATTTCCACGTATATGTGGGCATTCTTCCCTTATTGTTATTGAAGACCAGTTTTAGGCCGTGGTGGTCTGATAGCACGCATGGGATTATTTCTATCTTTCTGTACCTGTTGAGGCCCGTTTTTTGACCAATTATATGGTCAATTTTGGAGAAAGTGCCATGAGGAGCTGAGAAGAAGGTATATCCTTTTACTTTAGGATAGAATGTTCTATAAATATCCGTTAAGTCCATTTGGCTCATGACTTCTCTTAGTCTGTCTACATCTCTGTTTAATTTCTGTTTCCATGATCTGTCCATTGATGAGAGTGGGGTGTTGAAATCTCCCACTATTATTGTGTGAGGTGCAATGTGTGTTTTGAGCTTTAGTAAGGTTTCTTTTACATATGTAGGTGCCCTTGTATTTGGGGCATAGATATTTAGGATTGAGAGTTCATCTTGGTGGATTTTCCCTTTGATGAATATGAAGTGTCCTTCCTTATCTTTTTTGATGACTTTTAGTTGAAAATTGATTTTATCTGATATTAGAATGGCTACTCCAGCTTGCTTCTTCTGACCATTTGCTTGGAAAGTTGTTTTCCAGCCTTTCACTCTGAGGTAGTGTCTGTCTTTGTCTCTGAGGTGTGTTTCCTGTAGGCAGCAGAATGCAGGGTCCTCGTTGCGTATCCAGTTTGTTAATCTATGTCTTTTTATTGGGGAGATGAGGCCATTGATGTTGAGAGATATTAAGGAATAGTGATTATTGCTTCCCATTATATTCATATTTGGATGTGAGGTTATGTTTGTGTGCTTTCATTCTCTTTGTTTTGTTGCCAAGATGATTAGTTTCTTGCTTCTTCTAGGGTATAGCTTGCCTCCTTATGTTGGGCTTTACCATTTATTATCCTTTGTAGTGCTGGATTTGTAGAAAGATATTGTGTAAATTTGGTTTTGTCATGGAATATCTTGGTTTCTCCATCTATGTTGATTGAGAGTTTTGCAGGATACAGTAACCTGGTCTGGCATTTGTGTTCTCTTAGGGTCTGTATGACATCAGTCCAGGATCTTCTGGCCTTCATAGTTTCTGGCGAAAAGTCTGGTGTGATTCTGATAGGTCTGCCTTTATATGTTACTTGGCCTTTTTCCTTACTGCTTTTAATATTCTTTCTTTATTTTGTGCGTTTGGTGTTTTGACTATTATGTGACGGAGGTGTTTCTTTTCTGGTCCAATCTATTTGGAGTTCTGTAGGCTTCTTGTATGCCTATGGGTATCTCTTTTTTTTAGGTTAGGGAAGTTTTCTTCTATGATTTTGTTGAAGATATTTACTGGTCCTTTGAGCTGGGAGTCTTCACTCTCTTCTATACCTATTATCCTTAGGTTTGATCTTCTCATTGAGTCCTGGATTTCCTGTATGTTTTGGACCAGTAGCTTTTTTCCGCTTTTACATTATCTTTGACAGTTGAGTCAATGATTTCTATGGAATCTTCTGCTCCTGAGATTCTCTCTTCCATCTCTTGTATTCTGTTGGTGAAGCTTGTATCTACAGCTCCTTGTCTCTTCTTTTGGTTTTCTATATCCAGGGTTGTTTCCATGTGTTCTTTCTTGATTGCTTCTATTTCCATTTTAATTCCTTCAACTGTTTGATTGTGTTTTTCCTGGAATTCTTTCAGGGATTTTTGTGTCTCCTCTCTATGGGCTTCTACTTGTTTATTTATGTTTTCCTGGAATTCTTTCAGGGATTTTTGTGTCTCCTCTCTATGGGCTTCTACTTGTTTATTTATATTTTCCTGGAATTCTTTCAGGCATTTTTTCGATTCCTCTCTGTAGGCTTCTACTTGTTCTCTAAGGGAGTTCTTCACGTCTTTCTTGAAGTCCTCCAGCATCATGGTCAAATATGATTTTGAATCTAGATCTTGCTTTTCTGGTGTGTTTGGATATTCCATGTTTGTTTTGATGGGAGAATTGGGCTCCGATGGTGCCAGGTAGTCTTGGTTTCTGTTGCTTGGGTTCCTGCGCTTGCCTCTCGCCATCAGATTATCTCTAGTGTTACTTTGTTCTGCTATTTCTGACAGTGGCTAAACTGTCCTATAAGCCTAATGTGTCAGGAGTGCTGTAGACCTGTTTTCCTGTTTTCTTTCTGCCAGTTATCGGGACAGAGTGTTCTGCTTTGAGTGTAGTTTTTCCTCTCTACAGGTCTTCAGCTGTTCCTGTGGACCTGTGTCTTGAGTTCACCAGGCAAGTCACTTGCAGCAGAAAAGTTGGTCTTACCTGTGGACCCGAGGCTCAAGTTCGCTTCATGGGTGCTGCCCACTGGCTCTCTCTGCGGCAGCAACCAGGAAGATCTCTGCCGCCCCCTTCCGGGAGGTTCCGTGCACCAGGGTTCCAGATATCTTTTGGTGTTTTCCTCTGGGCTCAGTACTGTGTGCAGCGTGCAGTCTCTTCTGGTTTCCCAGGCGTGTCCGCCTCTCTGAAGGTTTAGCTCTCCCTCCCACGGATTTGGGTGCAGAGAACTGTTTATCCGGTCGGTCCCTTCAGGTGCGGTGTCTCAGCCAGGTGGACCTGCTGCTCCTGGGCCCTCCTCTACGGGTACCCAGAGGCCGTTAACAGTTTCCTCCTGGGCCAGGGATGTGGGCAGGGGTGGGCAGCGTTGGTGGTCTCCTCCGCTCTGCTGCCTCAGGAGTGCCCGCCTGACCAGGCGATGAGAACTCCCCTCCAGGGGGCCTGCTATCTTGGGTTTTTTGTTATTCCGAATGAATTTGCAAATTGCTCTTTCTAACTCTATGAAGAATTGAGTTGGAATTTTGATGGGGATTGCATTGAATCTGTAGATTGCTTTTGGCAACAGGGCCATTTTTACTATATTAATCATGCCAATCTCTGACCATGGGAGATCTTTCCATCTTTTGAGATCTTCTTCAGTTTCTTTCTTCAGAGACTTATAGTTCTTGTCATACAGATCTTTCACCTGTTTGGTTAAAGTCACACTGAGGTATTTTATGTTATTTGCGACTATTCTGAAGGGTGTCTTTTCCCTAATTTCTTTCTCAGTTTGTTTATCCTTTGAGCAGAAGAATGCTACTGATTTGTTTGAGTTAATTTCAGTTTGCTGAAGTTGTTTATAAGGTTTAGGAATTCCCTGGTGGAATTTTTGGGGTCACTTAAGTACACTATCATATTATCTGCAAATAGTGATATTTTGACTTCTTCCTTTCCAATTTATATCCCTTTGACCTCTTTTTGTTGTCTCTGGCTTGGACTTTTGAGTACTATATTGAATAGGTAGGGAGAGATTGGGCACCCTTGTCTAATCCCTGATTTTGGTGAAATTGCTTTAAGTTTCTCTCCATTTAGTTTGATGTTAGCTACTGGTTTGCTGTATATTGCTTTTACTATGTTTAGATATGGGCCTTGAATTCCTGATCTTTCCAAGACTTTTAACATGAAGGGATGTTGAATTTTGTCAAATGCTTTCTCAGCATCTAATGAGATGATCATGTGGTTTTTTTTTCTTTGAGTTTGTTTATATAATGGATTATGTTGATGGATTTCCCTATGTTGAACCATCCCTGCATCCTTTTGATGATTATTTTGATGTGTTTTTGGATTTGGTTTGCGAGAATTTAATGAGTATTATTGCATGGTTATTCATAAGGGAAATTGGCCTGAAGTTCTCTTTCTTTGTTGGGTCTTCATGTGGTTTAGGTATAAGAGTAATTGTGGCTTCATAGAAGGAATTGGTTAGTGCTCCGTCTGTTTCTATTTTGTGGAATAGTTTGGACAATATTGGTATGAGGTCTTCTATGAAGGTATGATAGAATTCTGCATAAACCCATCTGGTCCTGGGCTTTATTTATTTATTTATTATTTATTTATTTATTTGGTTTGGATGCTTTTAATAACTGCTTCTATTTCTTTAGGAGTTATGGGACTGTTAAGATGGCTTATCTGATCTTAATTTAACTTTGGTAACTGGTATCTGTCTAGAAAATTGTCCATTTCCTCCAGATTTTTCAGTTTTGTTGAGTATAGACTTTTGTAGTAGGATCTGATTTTTTTTTTAAATTTCCTCAGTTTCTGCTGTTATCTCTCCCTTTTCATTTCTGATTTTGTTAATTTGGATACTCTCTCTGTGCCCTCTGGTTAGTCTGGCTAAGGGTTTGTCTATCTTGTTGATTTTCTCAAAGAACCAGCTTCTGATTTTATTGATTCTTTGTACAGTTCCTTTTGTTTCTACTTGGTTGATTTCAGCCCTGACTTTGATTATTTCCTGCTGTCTACTCCTTTTTGTTCTAGAGCTTTTAGGTGTGCTGTCAAGCTGCTAGTGTAGGCGCTCTCCAGTTTCGTTTTGGAGGTCCTCAAAGCTATGAGTTTTCCTCTTAGCACTGCTTTCATTGTGTCCTACAAGTTTGGGTATGTTGTGCCTTCATTTTCATTAAGTTCTCAAAAGTCTTTAATTTCTTTCTTTATTTCTACCTTGACCAAGTTATCATTGAGTAGAGCATTGTTCAGCTTCCATGTGTAGGTGGGCTTTCTGTTGTTTTTGTTGTTATTGAAGACCAGTCTTAGTCTGTGGTGATCTGATAGGATGCATGGGATTATTTCAATCTTCTTGTATCTGTTGAGGCCTGTTTTGTGACTGGTTACATGGTCAATTTTGGAGACAGTACCTTGAGATGCTGAGAAGAAGGTATATTCTTTTGTTTTAGAATGAAATATTCTATAGATATCTGTTAAATCCATTTGGTTCATAACCTCTGTTAGTTTCTCTGTGTCTCTGTTTAGTTTCTATTTCCATGATCTGTCCATTGATGAGAGTGGGGTGTTAAGATCTCCCACTACTATTGTGTAGGTACAATGTGTGCTTTGAGCTTCGGTAAGGTTTCTTTTATGAATGTAGGTGCCCATTCATTTGGAGCATAGATATTCAGGATTGTGAGTTCATCTTTGTGAATTTTTCCTGTGATGAACATGAAGTGTCCTTCCTTATCTTTTTGGTTGAAAGTCAACTTTATTCGATATTAGAATGGCTACTCCAGCTTGTTTCTTGGAACCTTTTGCTTGGAAAATTGTTTTCCAGCCCTTTACTCTGAGGCAGTGTCTGTCTTTGTCACTGAGCTGTGTTTCCTGCATGCAGCAAAATGCTGGTTCCTCTTTACACATCTAGTCTGTTAGTCTATGTCCTTTTATTTGAGAATTGAGTCCATTGATGTTGAGAGATATTAGGGACCAATGATTGTTGTTTCCTGTTATTTTTGCTGTTAGAGGTGGAGTTATGCTTGTGTGACTATCTTCTTTTGGATTAGTTGAAATTAGATCCTTTTTTTGCTTTTTCTATGATGTAGTTTTCCTTCTTGAATGGAGTTTTCCATCTATTATCCTCTGTAGGGCTGGATTTGTGGAAAGATATTGTGTAAATTTAGTTTTGTCATGGAATACTTTGGCTTCTCCATCTATGTTACTTGAAAGTTTTGCTGGATATAGTATCCTGGGCTGGCATTTATGTTCTCTTAGGGTCTGTATGATATCTGCCCAAAATCTTCTGGTTTTCATAGTCTCTGGTGAGGTCTGGTGTAATTATGATATGTCTGCCTTTATGTTGCTTTTAATATTCTTTCTTTGTTTTGTGTATTTGGTGTTTTGACTATTATGTGACTGGAGGAATTTCTTTTCTGGTCCAATCTTATTTGGAGTTCTGTAGGCTTCTTGTATGTTTATGGGCATCTCTTTCTTTAGGTTAGGGAAGTTTTCTTTTATAATTTTGTTAAAGATACTTACTGGTACTTTAAGTTGGGAGTCTTTGCTCTCTTCTTTACCTATTATCCTTAGGTTTGATCATCATCTCATTGTGTTCTGGATTTCATGGGTGTTTTGGTTTAGGAGCTTTTTGCGTTTTACATATCTTTGGTGGTTGCACCAATCTCAGGGGTATCCTCTGCCCCTGAGATTCTCTCTTCTATCTCTTGTATTCTGTTGATGATGATTGCATCTATGACTTCTGATCTCATTCCAATGTTTTTCTATCTCCAGGTTTGTTTCCCTTTGTGATTTCTTTATTGTTTCTATTTCCATTTTTTAGATCCTGGATGATTTTGTTCAATTCCTTACCTACTTGGTTGTGTTTTCCTGTAATTCTTTAAGGGCTTTCTGTGTTTCCTCTTTAAGGGTTTCTACCTGTTTACCTGTGCTGTCTTGTATTTCTTTAAGGGAGTTATTTATGTCCTTCTTAAAGACCTCTAACATCATCATGAGTTGTGATTTTAAATAAAAATCATGCTTTTCTGGTGTGTTGGGGTGTCCAGGGCTTGCTGTGATGGGGGAACTGGGTTCTGATGATGCCAAGTGGCCTTGGTTACTGTTGCTTAGGTTCTTGCCCTTGCCTCTCACCATCTGTTTATCGCTGGTGTTAGCTGGTCTTGCTGCCTCTAACAGTGGTTTGACCCTCCTGTAATCCTGTGTGTCAGCACTCCTGGAGACTGGATTTCTCCCATTGGGATCTGGGTACAAAGAACTGTGTCACAGGGTTGGCTCCGGGCGCAGTTGGAAACTGGAAGTATCCTGTCCCAGACTGCTCCTCAGTTTCTTTGTCCAGAAGGCTCCATGCAGGTTCCTTTAGGTCAGAAATTTGAGCAGAAGTGGTGGGCTCACCTGTGCTCTCAAGATTATCCACACTTCTGAGAATCCAGCTTTCTCCCCACGGGATCTGGGTACAGAGAGCTGTGGGACCAGGTTTGCTCTGGGCACAGGCTCTTTCTTTAAGTTTTAAACTTATAATTATTTGTGTGTGTGTGTGTGTGTGTGTGTGTGTGTGTGTGTGAATGCATACAATAGTGCACGTTTGTGTGTGGATATCAAAGAAGTACTTTTGGAATTTATTTCTCTCTGGGAGCCATAATTTTTTCTTCCACTGTGTTAAGGTAGAGTCTTTATTTTATTTACCATGCTTTTAAATTATCACCATATTGCTTTTGAGACAGCTTCTTATTATATAGCTTCAGCTAGAAGGCAAGGCCTTTCTTGCTTCTGCCATTCTGCGTGCTTCAGGTTAGCTGAGGTGCCTGAGGTGCTTCTAGTCAGTCCTCCCATTTCTTCCTCCAAGTTTGCTAAAGTAATGCTGGGATTTAGATGTGGGCACTGTATCTTTTATTGTTTTTCTTTTGACAGTTTACTTTGAAGCTTAGATTGGCCTTGAACTCGAGGTTCTCCCACTTCAGCCTCCCAAGTGTTTGGATTTCACAATTGGGCTGACACTGTGCAGGCTGCATTCTCTTCTTTACACTCAGGTTGCCAGGCCCCCTCAGCAGGAGGCTTTACCTGCTTAGCTATCTTGCTGGATCAATTGTTTTCCTTTTTAAATAAAAGTGCTCGGAGCCACCAATGGCTCATATCTTTGTGGTGATTGATATCTAGGGGCTAATGATGGCTAATGGACTTGGATGAATCACAGAAGCCAACTTCATCTCGGTTCCATGGGATTTTAAAATTGGACGATCAGAGAAATGATGCAGATTGATTCATTGTTTCCAGTGGTGGACAGGCAGACCCTGGGGAAAGTCGCTTTTGCTTAAGCACTCAGAGCCACTGTGAGGACTGACCAGTCTAACCCCCTCTTCCTAGTGAGAACTCAGAGATGCACAACCAGAGACAACATTCTGGGGTCAGAAAAGGCAGACTGCTGGAGACAGGTGCTGCGCATGCTCATGAAATTCTCCAGTGGTTTCAGTCGAAGACAAAGAACTATTTGTTTTGGTGATCATCTACTGATCCCAAAGCTGGTTCTATTACTCTGTCTTCTGTAGGGTCTTTCTTCCCCCATCAGAAGATCACCTTGGGCTGGGGTCATGGTTCACTGGTAAGGGATCTGCTTAGCATGTTTGAATCCCACAGTTGAGCCTCTAGATCTGCAAAGATCAGCTGAATTAAGGAATGCAGAGAGAGAAGAGAAATGTTCCTTCTGTGATTGATAGATGCTGCCTATGCATAAAAAAAAACCCTTTTTATTGTCTTTTAAAGTTTGAAACTGAGCTCATTTCACTTTGGGAAATGAGACACAAGGCAATGGCCAGTTCTGCTCTCTACTTTCTTCCTCCAGGGAAATGGGATTCTGATGGAGTCCTGGAAGAAGGCCATCAGGGATCTCTACAAGAGGGATAAAGAGGAGTGACAGGGAGGGCATCCTCCAGAGCTCAGGCCTCCCCTTGCAGTACCTGTTGACCTTTCTGATGCTTAGGGACCAAAGCATCTTCAAGAAGAGATCTATATGCACGTAGTAAGAAAGGTAGAGCAGGGTAACTAATACTGTGAAATCATGCTGTGTTTCACTTACTGGCTCCTGTTATCCACTACCTTTGCTGCCTGGAAGAGGCTCATAAAATAAATATTGTGGGTCGTCTGAGCATTAAACTGGAAATGGCATATGTAACTTAGTATCCAAGGTTACAGGTGTCCTAGTTTTATTTTTGTTGCTGTGATAAGTAACAACAACAACAACAACAACAGCAGCAGCAAAGTAACTTGGGGGAGAATGGGTTTATTTTTAGCTCAGAATTACAGGTTATGTGTCATTGCAGGGGAGTCACAGAATCAGGAACTTGAGACAGCTAGTCTCAGCACACTCATGGTCCAGGGCAGAGAAAAACAAAAATTGCCTGCTTGCTTACTTTGCTTGTTTTCTTCACTCAGGGCCTGGCCTAAGGAATGACGCCTCTCACAGTGGGCTAGGACTTCCTACATCCATCTCCTATAGACCTACTCAGCCTGATCTAGGTAATTTCTCATTAATATTCTACCCCTTCTCTTTTTAAAGACAGACTCTCACAAAGCTCAGATTGAGCTCAAAATTGCTATGAAACTAAGAATGATCTTGAATTCCAGACCATCCTTGCCTCTGCCTCCCAAGTGCTGGGGTTACAGGCATGTGCACTGCTGAGTTCAATCATATAAAATCATTTTGGGAAGATGGGAAAGAAAGAAAGAGGCCATGGAAGAGGTTGATGTAGCAGGAAGGGAAAGAATGCTTTGAATAAGGATGGAGGTGAATGTAGTCCTTGCTTGGGTCTAGCAAAAGGCAAAAGGCCCTTAGAGAGGAGGCAAGCACTGAATTCTACAGACAAGGAAGAGAAATCCTTAAGTAAAGATTAAAATAGGGAGAGAAACTCATAGCCTGTACTGATTGTTCCACAAAACAAATCCCATGCATAGTTTATTAGTTTCCATCACTGTAATTATCCCTAGTGGTGAGTAGAGAGTACTACCAAAAATATGTATGTGTGGTGTGTGTGTGTGTGTGTGTGTGTGTGTGTGTGTGTGTGTGTGTGTGTGTTGGTAGTGACCCTGTCTGTCATAAATCTTTTCAACCTTGTTTTGATCAGGTGAACAATCACCTTGTTTGGCCTTCTGAAGGTTGGTCATTCAGATTAGAAGGACCAAGGAGAGCTTCAGAAACTGCCAACTTGTCCATGACTCCAAAATCACTTCTATAGCCAGGGTCTCAGCTGGATTTTGGAAGGACATAGTGGACAATGCTTTTCCATCCTATGTCTCCTCACTGGGCAGGATGGGGATTTGACTTATGTCTGTGGTCTTCACTGAGCCCTCGGCATTGGTTTGTCTCTTTACAGTGGTACCTTGAGGAGGTTCTAGCCAGGTCTGCTTGTTCCTCTCCCTCTCCTTCTTTAACTCTTCCAGCTCCCCACTTCCAGTCTTTGAAGCTACTGGAAGTTTGGGGTTTGGACAACGCTAAGACCTCAACCAGGGTCTGAAGCACAAGAGTAGAGTCAGGAATTGTCTCCAACTAGGACCTCTGGTCACCTCCTGTCCACCGCAGGCCCCTAGACTTTTCTGTGTTGATGAAATAGGATAACCTCAGGAAATTTCTCTCCTCTACTCCTGTATCAGCCCATTTTGGGATCCTTGGCCCTGGTTAGCCCTTTCTTCAAATGTAACTCAGAGATTCTTACTGCTTGTTGAAACCAAATCCATCCCCATCCATCAGACTATCCTGTTTCCTAGAGTCTTCTAAGAGTAGAGGTCCTCAGGCTTTGAGGAGGGATGAATAGTTAGGGGCTGACTGTATGTGTTTTCACTTGTACCTAGAGTGTACAGAAGTGTTCACTTGACATGACGATTTATGGTCACATTTTTATTATCCACCACAAGGTTTCCTCATTTCTAAGATACTGAGTTATAGGGAAAAAAAGTGTATTTTGTGTGGGTGTCAAAGAACAGAACTTGAACAAACTGAGCTTTAAGGACCTAATGGGCTTTTATTAATCATTTATGAAGCAGGCAGAATCTATTCTACAAAACAGACAGGGGCTCCGCAGGGCAGAATAGCTGGCTTTTAAGATATAGCTTGAGCAAGAACAAGGAAAATATAAGATAGTGGTCCCCTTGGCCTTGGAGGGTGTGTGCCAAGCCTACCAGATGCCTGGATGCCTGAATCCCATGTGCACTGGTTTTTCCTACCCCTGCTGTTCTGATACAGTTTGATTACTTAGGCAAGTAAAAGATTAAGAACGACAAATAATAAAATGGATCAGTTATAACTATGTGCACTCTCTCATTCCCTACTTCTCTTTGTGTTGTAGTAAGACTTTTGGACCTTGTTTGACTGTGAATAACTGTGGTATGTGGGAACTTGAAAATGCAGATGAGGGTGTACTGGGTGCCTCTGTGTCCTTCAGTTGCTTCCCTAGTTGGGGGAACATATGCACACATTCATGTACCACACACACACACACACACACACACACACACACACACACACACACACAGAGGAAATAGAAAAAAGATGCTGGTGTGTCTTTGAATCTCTTCTCTTCATAGGAAGACGCTGTTGGATATTTGGACTTCCTCCCCTAACTTTGTATAAAGTTATGAATACATTTTCATATGGCATCTTGCATATTTTCTTAATTATGGAAAATTAATATTCCATGTTATATATGATACTATTAATATTATATGATAACATAGGAATTATATAATGTGTGATATCTCTGATATTATATATTATTATATTACATCACATGTTGTATATAATTATAGTGTCAGATAAATCATATATCTATAATATGCTATATATCATGTATATTACTTTGTTAAATACTATTTCTCTGGCACGTTCACTTCTAGAATTAACTTGTATTAACTCCTCAGTGCATACAAGCTCCGATTATCTGGTGCTGCCTCATAGACCACCAACACACAGGACAATAATTTATTACTGTCTTTCTCATGGTTCTACAGCTTGATTAGACTTGCTTGGTCTCTTGGGTTGCTGAGGCTGGAGGTCAGCCACAGTTATGATTATCTCAGGTTTGGACATCCAAGCTGACTCAGACTCTCCCAAGGAATCAGACAGTGGATGCTAGCTCAGTAGGGACAGTCAATGGGCAGAGCCACACATGGGCTCTCCGTGTTACATTGTTCCCTACATTCTTAATGATCTTTCCCTGTGACCAAGCTTCTCACTGTATTTTACTGGGCTCTGTTACTGAATGCTTGAAGGGACCCAGTCAGAAACAGCTGAGAACTTTTAAGATAGAGCTGTGGAAGACTCACAGCACCTATACCACATTCCATGACCAAGTAAGATACTGAAGCCAGGACAGACTCCAGGGGAGATAGAAGTGACACCTCTTGACCAAAGAGTAATGCGTGTCCAGAGAGAGAAGAGCTGTCTCACTCTGTGCCTAGATCAACTTCCATATTCATTGCTATCCTTCAATTCACCAGTTATCTTGGTGACTACATCCGATCTAGATTTTATTGCACATACTGATTCTTTTGTTTTAATCATTCTTTTTGTTTATGATCTTTGTAATTGGTTTCTTTTCCCATTCACTTAAATGTTCGTAGAACACCGTCTGCTTTTGTTTAATTATTTCTTCTTTGTCAGTGCCTCTTTGAGAATCCTAAAACATAACTATTTTAGCTAAGACAATTCATCAACTTGAGAGATATTTTTGTATTAAAAGTAGATAAGTCTTTGTTTTAGAGGCATTGACAAAATATGCGTGTGGGCAACTCTTATGGTTTTATGGTTTATTCGGGTGGGGATAGGGAATATGGAAGCTGCACATTCTTGAAAGAGAAACTCGTGAGTTTTGCTAAATTCTAATTAAGGCAACTGGTCACAACATGGTCACTCATGACAGTTCTTAGTATAGAACAAGTGAGAGGTGCTCTCTATTGTAAGGACAGGCTGTAGAGAGGGAGAGAAGTCTTCAGTGAATGTATATGTTAACATGGGTGTGGCCATGTCAAGGACCCTGATGTCTCAGCCATATAGGAGTGAGAGAGCCTGCTTGGAGTGAAGCTCAGACAGTTGCCAAAGTTTTCCTCAGGTCTGAGTGCGAATGCTGGCAGTGTGCAGAAAATCTCCACTATGGTTTTCTTCTCCTGATGGTTACTGCCTACAGAAACTGCACCTGCCAAGATTAGCTCAACCTGTGTCTTTGTTCAGCTCTACATAGCAAGCCTGCCTGCTTGCTCATCTATGTATAAGAACCTTATCTCCTTGTTCAGCTGTATGCAATATCCCTGTATCACTGAGCTTCAGAGAGGTTGTAGATTCTCCACTTAGACAGCCCAGACTACCCAATCCCAGCCTTCTTGTTTCTGTGTTCATTTTTGCCTTTTCTTCCTTCCCTCGTTGCCCCAGTCAGGGTTCTGGGACCCAAGCTGTACAAAGCTGCATCAGCAGGCTTTAGTTATTGGTCTAGGAATTACTCAATAGGTATAACCTCTTATCTGATCCCTGTGTAAGGGGACAGATATGCAATTCACAACGTTGACAATACCTTCAGGCTGCCATTTTTATTTCAAACATCTTCATATTTTGCCTACTATCCTTGGTCCAGAAATAGTCTCAGGAGCACAGGTAAGGGAAATGACAGAGACCCATCAGATGCCAAAGCCATCTCTGCTTATTTCCCTTTCTATTCTTATAAGATAACTTCTAATATTTTGTTGTTCAACTTTTTCCTTCTCAGGCACCAGTAATTCCACCTTTGAGTTAACCTCTCTCTTCTTCCTAGCAACTACCACCATTACTTGTTCTGCCTCCTACAGGGACTGATCAAAGGTGACACTGAGAAGCAGAGTGCACCTTCCACTTCTCGTAGCAGGGCAGAGGGGAGGGGAATGCCTTGGTGATGAGCACACATGCAGAAGGCGACTCTCCCTCCCGAAGGGATTGTCAGGGAGGCATATCTGAGGATTATATCAAGAGATACTAGCACCCCATCCCCCAGTCAGAGACTAATGACATCAACAACAGGACCCAGAAGCTTCATCAAAAGTTAATGAAGTAATGAGATGTGTCTTCAGATGACTTGGGAAATATTCACTGCAGAAGGAACAAGGAAGCAAATGGAGATAGTTCATAAGAACTGCCCAACCATCACAATGGACCCAGTCAGTGAGACTATGTGGGTTCCTGGTGTAACTGTCCAGAGGACCCTGTGAATCTGGACTTTATCGATCTTTATAATAACCTTCTATGAGTGCTTCCTTATTTCTATTTCAGAGAGCGGCCTGAGGTTTCAAAGCTTGTACACAGCAGACTTAAGACAAGTTTTAGCTTTAAACACTGCTGTATGTACTACTCTTTCTGTCTGAGCACCCTGCTGAGCTCACATACAAAGACACTCGGAACAGACTTGGCATTAGATTATGTGATTCCAAGCACTGTTTGCTATATACGAGTTCCCAGTGGAGTGTGTTAGTTAGCTGTCTGTGAAAACCTGAAGCAATAAACTTATGGAGAAAACAGGTGGTCTAGGGAGATGTCAGTGGACAAGGGTACTTGCCACTGAGCCTGGTGTCCTGAGTGATCCCTGAGACCCATATGACAGAAAGAAAGAACCACCCTCTGAAATAGAAATAAGGAAGCACTCTCCTAGAAGGTTGTTATGGGGATCAATAAATTCCAAATTCACAGGGTCCTCTGGACAGTAACACCAGGAACCTATATAGTCTCACTGACTGGGTCCACTGCGATGGTTGGACAGTTCTTATGAACTATCTCCATTTGCTTCCTTGTTCATTCAGCAAGAAAGAACTGATTGTTGCTGTTGTCCTTGACCTCAACATTCATATTTCGGCAGATGCTTCCCTGAGCTATACATACAAATTAAATGAATACAGTGTAATTTTAAAAGAAGAGGAGGAGGAGGAGGAGGTGGTGGTGGAGGAGGAGGAGGAGGGAGAGGAAGAGGAGGAGGGGTTTATTTTGGCTTAGTTTTAGAGGCATTGGTCCACAGTCAGTTGGTCCATGGCTTGCACCATGGATGTTGAGTGGAATGTGATGGGAGTAAACTGCTTACTTTCCAGCAGCCTGGAAACAAAATAATGAGCAAGAAAGGGAGGAAGAAACTATGGTCCTTTCTTAGTTAGATTTCCATTGCTGTGAACAGAAGCCATGAGCAAAGCAACTCTTATAAGGGACAGCATTTAATTGAGGCTGACTTACAGGTTCAGAGGTTCAGTCCAATATCATCATGGCAGGAAGCATGGCAGCATCCAGGCAGACATAGTGCTGGAGAAGGAACTGAGAGGTCTACATCTTCATCTAAAGGAATCCAGGAGCACAGTGTCTCTCATGTGGCTAGGAGGCAGATCTCAAAAGCCTGCCCCCACAGTAACACACTTCCTCCAAGGCCACACCTACTCCAAGAGCATATCTCCTAATAGTGCCACTCCCTGGTTCAAGCATATTAAAAACAGCATAGGTCCCACAGGCCTTTTTGAAAGCATGCCCCTAACAGCCTAAAGCATCACAATAGGCCCCACCTTTTAAAGCATCTATTGCCTTCAAATCATCAAATTGAAGCCGATCCTTTAGTGCAGACATTTGAGATCCAAGCTATAGGAGCCATAGCAACTCCCAAGGACATTCCTGAGAGACAAGCATCCTTCAGCTTCAGGCTGTTGCATTTACCTGATCAACGAGTCTGTCTCCCTCTCTCATCAAAGAAAGAGCAGAGTCAAGGAACACTGAGACTAATTGCTTATTGGCATGCAGGGAGAGAAAGGATGTATCTGATAGAAATTTCTATTCATCCATCATCCTGGAGAATGAAACCAATGTTATTCTCTAGAAGTCTCAACAAAAAGCTTTGGCAAACACTCAATGCCTGTTGGGGAAAGAGGAGATGGAGGCACTAATGCTCTTATTTCACAAGTAGAGGAGCAGGCCTGAGGAAGGTAATGTGTACCTGGTTACCAGAGAGCTTAGACTAGGGCAGGCGTCCCAAGTCACCTTGTAAAGAGCTCTCCCAGCGCCACTCTGAGTTTCTCTCAGCAGCCTTTCTTTTGTGTGGTAGTCATTCATTCATTCATTCATTCATTTATTTACCACAAAACATTTGCTGGTGCTTCCTCTGTGTCAGGCTTTGCTCTCTTCTGGGTATAGAATACACCAAAGGACAATTCCCTTCCTGCATTCAGAGATTATGGTCTCTCGAGGGAGACAGACCATAGTAGTAGACAAACCAAGAAATATACAAACAACTAGACTGAAAACTGCCAGGAGGTAGACAGGAAGGAAAAAAGCTCAGGGCAGCCAGGGGGCCGGACAGTCCTGGGAGAGTCTGTAGGCAGAAGACTGAGCGTTGATGGGAAATGGCTGCTGGTAAGAGCCTGTGTGCAGGAACACCTCTTGGGGTGTCTCAAAAATATTGTGAAAAGACAGTGTCCAGGTGAAGAGACTGGACAGCTCATTCTGTGTCCGGCTTCTTGTCATCTGGATCCTGGGTGCTTCTGTGAGGGTGCATAGGCATGAAATTCATGTCTGAATCAGTAGATGGGTCAGTAGGATGGCCCTCTGTAGTGTGGATGGACATCCTCCAACCTACAGAGAGCCCTACCAGAACAAAAAGGTATTAGACGATGGCACGTTCTTAGCTCTTAGCTCTTTAGCTTCCTGGATGCCTGCTTGGGTCAGGCCATGCATGTTCTCCCTGCAGATTTGGGGTTACATCCCAATCCCTGGCTCTAAGGATCTCAGGCTCAAATATGGTCCCAGCTTGAAGATGGCAGATGGGGCTTCTCAGCACTCCAAAAATGCAGGAGCTAATTTCTCAGAATGAATCTTCTCGTGTGTATGTGTGTGTGTATGTGTGTGTGTGTGTGTGTGTGTGTGTGTGTGTGTGTGTGTGTGTGTGTATGTGTGTGTATGTGTGTGTGTGTGTGTGTGTGTGTGTGTGTGTGTGTGTGTGTGTGTGTGTGTGTGTGTGTGCTGGTGCATGCATATATACAAGACAGCAATAGCAATGATATCTGTGAACATTGAGATAGAAATTATTATTATCTCCTATCCAGATTAGTTCCATTTCTCTGAGGAGTTCTGATGAATGTAGAGCTGATCTAACCTGTTGAAATGGAACATAGCAAAAAGTTTTGTCAAACTATTAAGAAAGGCTACTGAAAAGCCACTCAGCCAGACAGCTGGATGATGACCAAAGCAAGTGGAAGGAATCCATGACTGTAGCTGTGAAACCATACATGGAGACCATAATGAGCATAGATAAAACCCAAACTTTTTAGACACGTAAAAACAGCTTAGTCAGGATTCCCAAAGCTGCACTTGATAACCGGAACCAGATGACACTACTCATTCAAGATGACTAGACACAGTCCTAGAACCCCATGATGCCCACTGCACAGTATATAAGCAGAGACCAAGAGCAATGCTGTGCTCTGCACATCCGGAGAGACCCTGCCTTGGTCTGCCCTGTGACTGGAGTATCTCCTCCTGGATCCTGACCCTCAGATCAGACACTTCTGTTAGAGGCTTGGCCTGACCTTCAGCTTCACAGGTGAGTGGCCCTGGGGGGACAGGCTTAGATAGTAGTTAGAAACTTAGGGTGCAAACATTGTGTGATGACCCTCAGCATAATAACATAGAACTTTCGTCATGCTAACTGCGTATATCTACCTTCTTACCTGTGACAGCGACACTGGAAGGAAACGAGTAGATGGTCAGGATGGTTGTATAGAGTTGTGGGATTCTGGGTAACGTCTTCTTTGTCTAATTCTTTATTGTCTCTCATTTTCCCTAATGTGTTCCATGGCATAAGTTGACGCTCTGGATATAGAAAAGGAAACCATGTCTAATGTTGTCCTTTCAAACATAGACTAGAGTTGAGGGTGTTTTAGCGTTATCTTAACCTTCATACTTAAAAATAGGAAATAAAGCATGCACACAGATATTAAATGTTGAATAGTAATATGTTCGATGTTAAAATGGCTGTATTTCCACCATGCATACGCCATTTACATTATCTCAAGGGGAGCACTCGCAAGTGTTTGGGGTGTTTTCCTATTTTCAGTTGTCATCTCCAAATTCCTAACCAAGATGACTGGCCTGCCTCCCTGCCTGCCTGTTGTTCCCTCCCTCCTTCCCTTCCCTCCCCTCTTCTTCCCTCCTCTTTCCTCCCCTTCCCTTCCCATAAGAAGGCCAAACTTCAGAATGAACAAATTTGGAGAATGCAATGATCTCTTCAATAACCTCTCTCTCTCTCCTCGACTGTGGGGCTCCTTTTGAAATGTCTGTTGTTCATATTTTGGATCTCTTCATTGTTGGCCATATCTCCTTATCTTTCCTCTGTACTTTCCCATTGCTTTTAATTTATATCTTGAAAGAGGCCTTAACTTTGTCATATAATAAACACCTTCTATGTTGAAGTGTTTGCTCTGTTTTGAGTTTTGAAAAGCCGGTTCTTATGTTGGATATACGATCTCTTATTTCACACATGCCCCGTGGCCCTTATCAGTCCTAAGTGTAGCTCATCGTTCAGGTTTTCTTCTCCTTTGCCTGGTTCCCAAGCCCCTCCCTTCCTCCCGCATCTGTTTACTCTGGTGCATGGCTTTCTTACTGGGAACTTTTGTTAAGTGTCTGTTTGCATTTGAGATGAGGACATCAAATAGATGTTTGGAGGCTGTGGGTGGAGAAGCAGAGCTTATGAAAAGGCCTTCGTTTTCCAAAGGACAAGTAGTGGGTGCTTGTTGGTTTCATTGGGTACCCCGTAAAATACAGGTCCTTAGTGTAGCGGGACGTGACCAACGTATTTCTCTAGTAACCAAATTCTGGATCTCTCTGGGAGTTAGTGTGCGAATGTTGGTGGACCAGGTATCTCTTAATCTAGCATGTTATCAGCCAGATCTGGTGCTTCAAGGCCAGACCCTCCTCTTTGCCACCCCCACCCCCACTCATTTTTTCTTTATATCACATGTCTCACGTGTACATGTTGGCCTCAAACTTTATTTGCAGCTAAGAGTACCTTCTGGAATTATGGGTGATCTACACCATGGCTGACAAAGCCAGATCTTTCTTAACCCAGTTTCTTCAGAGAGACATCTAGTTTTATGGAGAAGAGCTAGCCAGCTGAGTATGCCAGGGGAAAGACTCCTGGCTCAATTACTCCTCGTACAGAGTCTAACCAATCTAGCTTTCAGCTCCTACTCTTTGGTTATATGATGCTTCCAAATTCTAAGGTTTTCCATTGTCCTGTGTCTGAATAGTCACTTGTGGGCACCTTTGGCAAGACATGGCGAAGTTTAGAAACCTCAAGCCTAAGCTGACACCACCTACCAAAATGATTTAATCTGCTGGGATACGCCATTTACAATATTTGGAAGAAGAACATGCTTAACATTAAGCATGTTAAAAAGCCTAATGCTAAAATGGGCACCAGCCTATCTACCATCCGATTTGAAAAGCTGCACGTCGTTAACATCAGGGAATTTGCCCTAAGAGACATTGCTTCCTAGGTGAGTGAATGATGCTTTTTTCATGAGTGCGGAGGCCCTGATGTCCCCCTCCTGCTCTGTGTCATGCCTGTCCCAGACAGTCAGTCCCCTTGCTTTGCCTCCTAGCTCTCTTGGCCTCTTCTTTATGCTTTCCATCTGTCTCCTCTTTATGTTTTCTGAAAGCAATTTACCTAGACTCTCGTCTGAGCAATAGTTTGAAGGAGGAGTCAGCTGTCACATTTCTGGAAGAGGAGGTCCTAAATCCCGGCCAGCTAGTGTGATTAGTTGATATCTCTAGTCAGCCAGGGGACAGAACTCTTCTCTGGTTTTTATTTTTATTTGTTCCCTTCTTTTCTCTCTTGTAATTGTAAAAATTTTCGATTCCTTTTCTATCATCTTGAGGGAGGTTTGGAGAAATTAAAAATGTTTAAGTAAATGTTGGTTGAATGTCTCTTTTAGAACTTTGTACTCTCACATGAGGAAGTCTAAAATCTCCAACAAAGCAAACTCCCGTTGTGTGTGGAGTGGGGGTGGGGTGGGGTGGGGGTCGTGTCCTGGACAGGAGCTTGCCTGAGGCTTATGTCGATGGCAGTCTTTACTCTAACATTTGCACTTCTTAATGACACTCTAGAAAAGGCGTGTTGGTTACCGTGACTAAAGAGCTGAACTTCTCGATGTGGTGATGTGGTTTAGAGTCAAGGAGAGGCAGGAAGTCTGTGCTCGCTGGTTTCTTGTCTTGAAGAAAGATGAACTCTCCTATCAAGCACTGCTTATTTCCGGTGATTGAAAACCTCTTCACAGTGTGTCACCACTGCTGGTGGCGCTGGAAAACAATGCAGTGGAAGGTCGCACGGTCCTTTGGCCTGATCTTCTGTGAGCCTTTTACACGTGTGACCCGTAAAGGCATTTCCCTGTAGGAGGTTAGTGGGGCCCACTTCACACCGGGGCTCATTTTGTACACCAGCCCCTTGCTGCCCCTACAACACCCCGTTCCAATCTGCCCAGGGGTCAGTCCAGCTCTTCCCTTCTGTAAGCTGGGGTAGGGTCCTGTCAGGCAGGGCTCTCTTCCCTCTGGGTGGTACCCCGCTGAGGAAGCATGCTCTCCTGCCTCACAGGTCCTCATCTGTCTTAGAGGCAGGTCTCTAATGACCCCTGTGTAAGCCTGCTCAGCAGGACCTAGATGTTATTAATGGCTGGGAAATTATCCAGCACCTTTCAAGACTCTAGTCAGTGTTTGTCCCTGAGCCCTCACTGGGCTTCATCCCTCTCATTCACTCTGCTGCCGGATGGGTCCTTCATCAACACACAAAACGCATTGTCTCTCTCTCCTATGCCTCCCCATTGCTTAGGAGGACCCCAGGCCGTTCTTGCTGTGTCATGCACATGCAGGCCAGTCTTGATTGTGAGGATGCCAACCTCCATGCCCACCCCCAAAAGCAACCCCCCAAATTAAAAAATAACTTGTTATTTATTAGGAAATCAATGCATTTTCATAGAGGGAAAAATTAGAAAAACATAAATAGGCAAAAAGAAGGAGGGAAATCCATATTCCCATCTTCTAGAGAGAAACGGTGTTAAGATTTTATGTTACAACTTTATGGACACTTTTCTGTATAAATAGGAAGTTATAAAATAATGCTATAATAATAATGTGAATCATAACTAACCTCACTGACTGCTTTATAAATTTGTTTTCGTTTGTGTAAATACTAAATTTGTTATTTAGTGTGCAAGAGAGGGAGAGAGCACAAGAGCACACAGACAGACAGGCAGCATCACACACATTGAGAGAGAGAGAGAGAGAGAGAGAGAGAGAGAGAGAGAGAGAGAGAGAGAGAGAGAGAGAGATGTGGAGGTCAAAGGACACCATCCAGGAGTCATCTCTCTCCTCCCAGTCTGTGGATCCTAGGACTGAGTTCAGGTTCAGAGGCTTACAAGCTCCGTTAACCACTGAGCCATCCAGCCTTCCACTGTTTTCTCAGTGAGTAAGAGGCACCATTGACTCAGCTTTCCCATTGCCATGTGTAAATTAATTCCCTGAGTCAACTAAGAGCTAGTGGGGTTTGTCTTGCTTCTCTTTCCATTTTGCAAGTGAGTCCTCTGAGCCACACTCCGTGGCACCACGGCAGGCCTAGCTTCTCAGGATGCTGAAGCAGGAGAATTGCTTCGGTCCAGGAGTTTAAAGACAGCTTAGGCAATGCAGTGAAAATTCCCAGAAAAACAATAATGAAAATAAAATGTCCAAAGCCTCTCAACATTTTAGGTGGAAGAGGTAGGAGGTGGGGCACAGGAGGCCGGTCCAGGGCTCTGCAGTGGTTACATTGTTAACTCTCTGCTTTTTAGCTCCTAACCTCACACACCCATACCTATCCCGGTCCGCATGATGGACTACATGGTCCCGAATGGTTATGAAGACGCTCCCTAAGTGTGGATACAATAAAGTTTCTTTGAACAAATGTTAGTTTTCCATTTCTATTTTTCCATGTTAATCTATATTTTGTTTTTACTGTTTCTACGTTAAATATCTGGATTATGTTTTCATGAGATGATTTCTTCGGGAGTGTGGCTCTAGGAAAAGCAAAGTCTGACCGAATGACACTTACAATTTTCTGTGGGGTTCACACTTGCAAGGGAGGGCAGGGGCAGTATTTGGTTTTACTCACTGTTTCTAGAGTTAATTGGTCCACTTAAAAATACTAAATACCCAGGGGACAATTTCTCTGTGTCCTGCTCTGCTGAAGTGTTGATATTTACTCACAGTAGATTCAGGTTCAAAATGAGGTTCTGAGGGAAATCAGAGGGGCGAGGGGAGAAAACTCTTTTAGAGGAGCTGTTACTTGTCAGCCAGGGTGTAGCTTTCCTCTTCTATCTCCCTCCACCCCTCCCTCCTCCCTTCCTTTCTTCCTTTTCCTCCCTCCCAGCTTCCTTCCCTCTCTAGCTCCTTTCCGGTCTCTTGCTCTGTTTCCCTTTCTCTTTACCTCCTGACCTCTCTGTCTCCCTCCTTCCCTCCCCCCCTATATCTGAATATTCTATCACTTCTGTCCCAGTTAGGGTTTCTAATGCTGTAAAGAGACACCATGACCTCAGTAACCCTTATAAAAGCAAACATTTAATTGAGACTGGATTACAGTTTCACAGTTCAGTCCTTTATTGTCATGGTGGGAGATAAGGCAGCAGGCAGGCAGACATGGTGCTGGAGAGGTAGACAAGGGATCTCCATCTAGATCCACAGGCAGCAGGAATGGAATGTCACATTGGGTGTGGCCTGAGATTTTCAGTCCTCAAACCCCATCCTCTAGTGATACAACTCCCCAAAGCCACACCCACCCCAACAAGGCCACACCTCCTAATGATGTCACTCCCTATGCCCAAACTCCTGAGTCTATGGATGCCATTTCTATTCAAACCACCACACTTTGCTTCATCTGGAAACAGTCCAACAGTTAAGTACCCAGGCACCCTAAGGTGGCTTCAGTCTTCAGCCACGTTCTGGAAGGACATGCTGGCATTTTGGCATTTGTCTTAGCTAGCTAACCATCTGGGTCTGTATTTGACTGATAGAATCCACCATGGCAGAGCCTGCTTCAAATGTTTAGCTGATGTCAACTGCTCTGTGCAAAGTTCACTTGAATTGCCAATTGAGTGACAGGTTGCACTAAGTAATTTCACAACTTTTGGGGAGGTCCATTTGTCCAAGGCTGAGGGTAGGGATTCAGGTTCTAGCAAGTTATGTATGGAGTGCAGGCTTGTTTGTTTTTTCCTACTGTACACATGGATCCTTGGCAGCCCACTGCTCACCATGTTGCTTCCTTCTCAAAGCTGCAGACGTCCCCCTCTCTTCACTTTCCCCCGAGGAGTCACCATGCAGGTTTTCCAAGCATTAACAAAAGTAAGCAGAAGTAAAATATTATCTCTTATTTTGAAAGATATGCCATCTTAATTTCAGGAGATCATGTAGGACAAGCAGGTAATCTCACAGGTATCAAGCCCTTTCCCCCATTCTGACTGATACAGAGACCACTTTCACTCTCACACGTGATCCTGAGCAGAAGTGACGTAGGCAGAGGACAGGGTAAGTGAGACCAGGATTATGTCCACTCACATACTCCTACCCTTTCTCTTCCACTTAAGAAACCATGCTGGCCAAGACTTCAAAATAAACGTAGCAAAAGCATGGAGCAATGATGTGCAGGTGCTAGGAGACCAACTCAGATATCAAATCATGTATCCATGGAGATTTGGTACTTAGCTACTCCCCAAAGCTGCAGGAAGAGGTTAAATCCCTGAATATCCAATCAAAAATACTCATTAGCTGAGGCTAGCTGACACAAAATGGTGAACTTAGCTAAAACATTAGAGTTTTTCTTCTCTCTCTCTCTCTGTCTCTCTCTGTCTCTGTCTCTCTCTCTTTCTCTCTCTCTGTGTGTGTGTGTGTGTGTGTGTGTGTGTGTAGAAGTAAGTAATTCAATTGTGTGGTTCTCAAGTGGGAGCTTTGTGGATGACATTGTTAGGCTGTAGTGTGAAGACCTTGGACATGGCTGTGCAGATTAGCGCTGAACGAAATGACTCTAGAAAAAAAAAGTTTATTCCTATCTCTCGATTTTGACAAAACTGAATTCTCAGTGGATTAATAACCCTGTATATGACAGAGAAAGACACGAGCCACATAGAAGGGGTGTGGTCTTTGTGGCTGTGGAGTTTGGAGCAATTTCCCATCTGAGACCCAAACAATAGAAACCTTTAAAGGAAAAATTACTGGCTACACACAGTCAAAATTAGAGATTTCAGTTCGGAAGAGTTAACCTTCCTGACAGATGGAGTTAGAAAAAGATGTTTGTTGGGCCTGAAATCAATAAGGACTGGAGGCTTCCAGGGGCTCCAGTGGACTGTGGAGAGAAAGGTAGGGAGCTCCCCAGGAAGACAGGGCAAGTGGGGGAGGCAGTTTACAGAAGAAACCCAACTGCTCATAAGCATAGGAAGACACTCCGTTCACTGGTAATCAGAGAACTGCATGCTTAAGTTACAATTTGATCCTCTTCAAAATCATCAGATTGATACAAATGGAAGATTGTATTATGTGTCAAGTGCAGGAGAGAATGTGGAGAAAAGAGAGAGAGAGAGAGAGAGAGAGAGAGAGAGAGAGAGAGAGAGAGAGAGAGAGAGAGAGCGAGCGCCTGGCACTGCTGAGTGTGGGATGCTCTATACAGCACCTCAGCATCCCACTCCTGGTGGACTCAGACTTTACAAACCTCGGGGGTGGGGTGGTGGCAGTGGTGGCAACCGCAGCACATATTTGTGCAAGGGCAATGGCCTGTGTCCCTGCAGGCAGAGGTGTTCCTGGCCAGGATCCCAAGCAAGGCCACTGGGGGAAGGTGGAGTTCTTGGCCACCATAATTATATTGAACATGACAGGAAGCATGGAAAAGCAAGAAGGATAATGAGAATGATTGTCAATTAGACACGCACACTCCAAGCAGCAGCATCCATTGTTCAAGGGTAGTCATATATCTGAATAAAGAGAAGCGAGGGGGTTAGAGAAGGTGGCAGACATGGGCTGGAGGTCAGGACGCAGACGAGAGCATGCTAACATGTAAGATGGGCTTGTTAGCTATCAGGCACATGGCATCAGAAGGCAGAATTAGTTCAGCCCCGTGAATCTCTGGTCCAAAAGAAAGGGAAAGAAGGTAAAGGCAAATTGGAATTGGGATGAGCAGAAAGTGTCCTTATATGGTAGGAATGCGGAGCTATTCTGTTTAAGGACTGCATAATAAATCATTGATCAGTTTCAATTCTTCATTATTTGGAATGGGTTCCTGCAACAACCTTCCCAACTGTCAGGACCCTAGGGTGGAACCAGAGCCCATGAGGCTCACTTCTTTACCGACCTCAAACCTGCAGTGGAGATAGCCATAAAGACAGGGTGTGGGGACAACCTCAGTATTCAAGGCACAATTAGGAGAATGACTTGGGAGAGGCCTGCAATTACTATTCCATAAAGACAGTCTGAATGTCTCTTTATCCATATTTCATTGGCTCCATCTAATATTTAAAGTCTACCCCCAATATTTGTAGAATGAAAAGCAGAAATCTAAATGGTTCTAACGTTATTTCCCCAGTTCCCACAGCCTGCACTGCTTGGTGTCAGTCTCTGAATTCATAACACAAACGAACAGAAGACAAAAATCGTTTGCAGATTCTGAAAGGAAGGATTTCACCAGGAGAGATGTCTAGAATGTGCTAGTCTGGGAAGCTGGAGAGGAGGTGGTCCTTAAAACCAACCAATCCAAGACCTGGAAAGGGAAACTTCACGAGCACGCCCCCCCCGCCCCCCAGAAACATCTTCCCTCTCTCCCTCCCTCCACCCCACCCCATTTACACCAAACTTACTTGTCAATTTCCTCAGAGAAACTTGAATGGATTTTTCTAACCTGCCCCAACTCCAAATTGATCAGTTAATTAAGCTGATCTCTAGGAGGTTGTTGGGGAACACAGTTCCTTTCTCCTTTTATGTTCCACGGTTCCAAATAAACTCTTCAGAGGCACCCACCTCAGGCAGAGGAGCGATCCTTATTAGAATCTTACCCCCTTTCCCCACTGTCTGCACACAAACACATTTGGGTCCAGTGGTTATCTGTTGCTATTTATTTACTGTTTATAATTTTAAATATACAATCGTTGGGCTTTTCCAGAATTGTTGTACATTTGCTGTCTTCATTTGTGTTGAGGATTCAAACTGAACTGTCAGAGAATGTGTCACTAGCCAGCAGTGTGTGTGACTTGCTGCTGTAGTGTTAGATTTTGAACTCACTCCTTTGATCCACAGGCAGGTGAGCTCTGAGGTTTGGTCTGTTGCTATGTGTTGTAATGCTAAGGGCTAGACCCCAAGCTCTGGTTGCCCCCAGGAAGGAGAAAAATCTTCACTAACACCAAATGAAGCTACGTAACCTCACCCTCCCCAGGTTATCCCTGATTGGTCAATAAAGATGCCTATAGCCTATAGCTGGGCAGAAGAAAGGTAGGCAGCACTTTGGTTCCTGGGCTTGGGGTCTATGGCAGAGGCCATTAAGAGAGAGAGGGGAAGAGAGAGGAAGGTACCCTAGGGTAAGGAATCAGGGGAACTGAGCAAGAGGGCTGGCTAATTGGAGTAAGGGCAGTCCAGGCAGAGCATGGTGAATTATATCTCGGGGTTATTGACAGGGAGGTAGACAAAATGGCCATAGAGGGTTGATATCTGCTCAGTCCTAGTGCTTTAAGGCTTATCATAAATATAAAAGTTTTGTGTCTTTTGTGGGAAATATATGATTTAAAGTGAGGTAGGAAACCCCAATTAATTTTTACTGCATCAGATGAGCATGGTTGATATCCAGGCCTGGCGGAGGAGGGAGTGAGGCCAGTGCACTGGGCATTAGCTGTCCAAGGTTCTTCTGGCTACTTGAAGTACATTACCTCATCAGTCCGAAAAGTATCCCCATGAGAAAGGACGGAAGGAAGGAAGGAAGACAGTGCACGGAATGGAGTCATGGTTGGTACAGAGTACAGTACTCAGGTAACTATCCCTTCCTCCTCCCCTGAGTCTCCTCCCTGTGACCAGTGTCCGGAACTGAAGTAGAAGCAGCCGAAATCGCAGCTCTAATATTCCTAGAGTCTTTAGACCGAGGAGAGCCAGGCAGGCCTTTAAAGAAATGCCTAAGTAAGGGCTAAAACACACACTTAGATGATGACAGCCCTGGGTGTGGACAGCTGGGAAGTCAGAAAAACATGTAGGCCAGTGATGGGCAGGAGCCACACTAAAGTTAGGGACAGGCTCCTGCTTTCAGAAGTGGCCACTTTGGGGTGCAGCTGGCTCTCCTGACTCAGTGTTCTGCTGATGAGTACAACTCAGTTTCTCTCTCTCTCTCTCTCTCTCTCTCTCTCTCTCTCTCTCTCTCTCTCACACACACACACACACACACACACACACACACACACACACACACACACACACACCACATACTGAACTGACCCCATCTGGTTTAACTTCTTACATTTTCACCAAGGCCTTTCAGGTTACTTCCTGAAGAATTGCTTTGATGATGATTTTCAATTTTAAAGAAGAAGAAGCTCTGATTCAAAGATTATCAACCCACATCTTGCTCCAAAGTCTTTTGAGAGGTGTCTAGCTCAGCAGCTATGGAGCCTTCCTGTTACTATGCACGGGTAGTCTTAATGGAAGCCACACCTCCATCAAAAGCACAGTGTCAGCTCTGGTACCCTCTGGAAGGTCCTGGGGCTTTTCTGCTCCTTTGTGTACCGTGTTCTAGGTTCCAGGAAATTTTTTTTTTTTTTTGGAGGTCTGATGCTGAGGTCTAAGTAACTGGGAAGACAGGAGGCAGGAAAGAGAATCTCCCAGTGTGGAACCTTAGGCATGAAGACGTTTAACGACATTCTACCAGGCAGCCCGCCTGAGAAAGGCAGCCCCACCCTGAAACAGTTCTTGGGATGACACTGGTGCCTTGATATGGGGATAAACTTGGTTGACACAGTGGTCACCTGCCAGGTCCAAGGTCCTGGGTTCAGTCTTAAGTACCATAGACAACAAGAGGTGCTGTTGCCTCCACCTAAGAGTTGGTCTCCTCATTTAAAAGCCGATGAGAATAAATACACAGCAGTCATTTCTTCCTTCCTTCCTTCCTTCCTTCCTTCCTTCCTTCCTTCCTTCCTTCCTGTCTTCCTGCCTTCCTGTAACAGCGTCAAAGGCGATATTATAGGCTCTGATATTCAGGAGCTCACAGATACACAAAGTGCAGGATGATACCACTAACCATCATAGAGGTAGATACAGAAGGCAGAGATTTGAGCCAACCTATGAAAGCATTTAAGGAATTTATAGACAATCAAATCCAAGACAACATATATAAGTCCAAAATCATAGGAAGCAGCAGAGATGACATTTAATGTCAATATATATGTGGTAATGCGTAGGCATTAAAGACTATGGAGTGATGACCTCCACAGGACACCGTGGGTCAAGACCTGGGTCAAGGGGTAGCACTGTCCCATGTTCCACTCATTGCTTTTTCTGCATGGAAACACTGCAACAGTCCCAAACATCTTAATGTCCTCATCCACAAAATGGAAATTCATAATATAATTAATAATACTGGAAGGTGGTGTTGGGGGACTACGTGAGACGATACACGTTATGTTGCCTATGTTATGTGCCTAGGAGATTGCTTGGCAAAGAAGCCAGCGCTCAATAAGAGTTAATGGGGATTTAATAGCAATAATTTACTATGCACAAAAGATCCTTCTAGACAAGCAAAGCGGAGAGATCCTAGAGTAGCTGCATAGTTTTCTGCCTGTGGTCAGTTTGCTACTCAACACTTTGGTTGCATACTGCTGTCCCCAACACAAGAAGCAATAGAAAATCACAACCACGGACCTCATATTTTTCTCAAATGAAGCAACTATCAAGCAACTCTCAAGAAGTCTGGAGAGAACCCAGGGCTACTGTGTGCTCCTGGGAGGCGCCATCATTGAGGAAGAACCCCCTGTCAGTACAAAGCTCTTTAAAGGGATGAGAGACTGGGAGGAGATTTGCGAGGGTTTTAAAGAAGCTGTGATGGACTTAATGAGCCCAGAGTTTACAAAGACCTCTGCAGAAAATTGAGGAAAAGCATGAGACCAGGAATGATTACAGGAGAAGTGTCAAGAAGATAAAAGTATAAAAGAAACTGAGCGTGCAAAACAAGTAAGAACAGAAAGTCTTAGGCAGGATTAGGGGAGGGAGAGGCCAACCTGGGGTTGAGTGGATGGTGAACGTGCAGATCCTTCATATGGAGAAGTCAGAGCCCTGAGATAAGTACTTTTGTCTGTTTGCTCCAACAAGAATCATGGTGGAATGGAACAGCATTTAGGAATACGGGGCATTGGTAAATGACAATGGACCGGGGAGTCTTTAAAGGGCATCATGGGTGAGCTCGCAGTTGGGTGCAGAGTGCAGCAGTGAATGAATTATGTACCCAGGCAACTTGCAAATGAGATTCTGCAGTCATTACTGGTTGAAATTGGAAGAATCTCAGAGAGTGGAAGATGAGCTGAAAAAGAAACGCTGGTGAGCACATTTGCTTATTTTTAGAAACGGAGAAGCAGTTGAGCTCACAGATTCTGCTCTTAGAATCACAGGCAGAAAAGTTGGCTGTTCACCTGGTGTAGGAACTGGTTATTGCTGCCTGTGTCCTGAACTACTCGCCACCTGACCTTACCTGCCCTTGGGGGTTTGGAGGTGAGGTGGTGTGGAGTCAACCACACAGACTCCCGGAGCAGCAAGCTCATCTGAACGCTGATGCAAGCTCTATTAATACCCTGTGCTCGCACCCCATTGGTCCCAAGAAAGCATCTCTTCTAAACAGCAGTTCCTGATTGGCTGGCATTGTCTGCGCCAGCAATCCTCAGTCTCTCGGGCAGTCCTCAATTAGGTCCTCTGGAAGCAGATGTTTTTGTGGCTCCCCAGCCCCCGGCACTTACACAGAAGTGGCCCTGCCAATCTGCTACAAGTTATGCCTGGGTAACTGGTGAGTTCCCTGGACAACATGACAGGCTGCAAGGCAGGCCACCATGAGTTGGTCCCAGTTTCTTCTTTTTTTCCTTTGATGTTCTTAGGCCTAGGGTCCCCAGAAGTCAACTAAACTGTATGTCTAAATTTCATGAAGTCTCTCATGATGCTGTTGCTGAGGGAAGGAATGATTCAAAACCAGGGGAGGCGGAGTGTATTTAATGAGAATCCATAATCGGCAATCTCCATCAGGAAGGGCATTTCTAATGGTTTCTAGCTCTTCCTTCATTGTCTTGCCCAAACGCTTTTTATATTATTGTTGACTTTATTCTAATATTTATTACAAGTCCACCGTGTGTCGGGACACATGTTTAAACAACTTTCTCATCTGCAGGATTAGATGAAGTCTGAGGCTGGCCTTTTAGCTTCCGAAAACCTGTGTCCCAAGACCCTGTTGTTTACTTACATTGATGGGCTGGCTGCAGACAGAGGGCAGATGAGGAAGACACGGGCTGAGGTCAGGAGGAGCCAGCATGGTATTTCCAGGGGCACAACTGACACAGGAAGCAATTTAACTGAGCAAACTGAAGATCCTAGAGGAAGGTGAAACATAGGACCCCAGGCCCATACAGCATAGGGGAGGAATGGAGGAGCTTGGGAGTTTGAGTAAGCAAGAACCGCGTGGTAGGAAGCTTAATCTGAGACAATGGCATCATGTGACAGGCAGAAGCCAAAGGACGAGGAGACGACCAAGTTCCTTAGTTTTTAGTTGGACTAAAGAGAATAACTAGAGATTTGGAATCATTAGCATAATTTGGTAGATTTGCAAGAGGAGGCAGAATTCCTCACCCCAATTTTTTGTCAGTCTTATTTTCAGGAACACATTAAGACTCGACCGTGGTGGAAACTATGATTTCCTGGAGGCCGCTCTTTCACAGGAGTGGAGCCAGTGTTCTTAGCAAAAACAGCCAGGACCCACCGCCATCCAGGAAACAAATGCAGGATCCTGCACTCAGCTAGGAAGGGTGAAGTTTGAGGACCCTTGAGTGCTCTTCTCACACTGGAAAGACCTAATCCTACTTCCAGGATAGTGCCTTTCAGCAACTTGCCCACAGTAAGAATTACACTTTGCATCTCAGCTCAGGCAGCACATAAGCAAACCTAGGCTACTGAAACAAGCATTCCAGAAAAATCATTTGCCCTTGTTGGGTTGAAGTTTCTTTGGTTTGGTCTATTCTGTTTTATTCTAGTCTATTCTGTCTAGTTCTAGTCTTTATCAAAGCTACTTAAAAATGCTTGCCCAGATCACTCATGAAAAGGATTTGCTTGCTTATTAATGGGTTGTAACTCATAGCTTAAATCTCACCAGAGCTGAGCAGGCCGGTGGGAGCCGTGTCATGCTAGCCATTGCTCCAGGTCAGTAGCTCTCAACCGTCCTCATGCTGTGACCCTTTTCACACAGGTCCTCGTGTTGTGGTGAGCCCCCCCACCATAATATTGCTTGATTGCTACTTCATAACTGTAATTTTGCTATGTTATGGATCATAATGTAAGTATCTTGTATCGGATATGCCAAAGGGGTCACAACACACCGGTTGAGAACCCAACACATGCTTTTTGAATGTCTGTCAGCTTTGCTTTTAGAGCTGGGCATCTATCAGCAATCAAAGTAAAATCTTCTAAAAACATGTCTGCCTCCATGGAGTTTACACCACAAGGCCATGTGTAATAATCATCTAAGTCATGGCAAGTACTGGAACCCAGGGAGCTCAGGGAGAGCAGCAGCTCAGCACAAGGACCGTGGGGTGGGTGGTGGGGGTGTCCCTGAGAAAGTGACATTACCACTAAGGGCTGCAGGAAGACTGTGGATGGAGAGCAAGAAAGAATGTTCTAGAAAGAAAAGTAGTTTACTTAGGAGGGTTGAGAGAAGGCAAGGCAGGGGAGAAGTCTCTATGCTCAATGTCTTAGTTAGGATTTCTACTGCTGTGAAGAGACACTGTGACCTCGGCAACTCTTACAAAGGAAAACGTTTATTCAGGGCCAGCTTCAAGTTTCAGAGATTAGACCCTTACCATCATGGTGGGAAGCATGGTGGCCTGCAGGCAGACTTGGTGCTGTAGAAGGGACTGAGAGTTCTGCGTCTTGATCTGCAGCAGCAGGAATAGAGTGTCACACTGGGTGTGGCCTGAGATCCTTAGACCTCAAAGCCCACTCTCTAGTGATGCACTTCCTTCAACAAAATCACACCTATCCACAAGGCCACACCTCCTAATAGTGCCACTTCCATTGCTTATTCAAACACCACACTCAGGAAGTGGGGATTTATTCTGGGAGCAGGGAGAGGCTGTTCGAGGAGGGCAGAGATATAAAGAGATAGGGAGGAACCGGTGTAGACAGAGATGAGCTGTGTGAGGGGCAGGGTGAATGTGACATGGTGTGGCTGGAGGAAGAGAACAAAGATGACATCGTGGTTTTTTTTTTGCTTGAGCTGCAGGTGATGGTGGAAGAGAGGAGAGGAGGTCTTATCACCCGTGGAACTCTTCCTAGACTCCTGAGAGACCAATGTCCTGCTTCCCACCGGGCATCTCCACTCATGCCCACAGACTTCCACCAGTCTTAGAAACGCTGATTATACTTCTCTACATGTGGATGGTGATGGTGATGACGATGTCCATTGAAAGTCTTTCCCAGCCGATACTCTGTGCGACCCTTGCACAGACAGCTTCTTTTAACCAAGTCACAAGCCTGTTAGTGTGAGTCCTATCCTCTATCTCCCTTCTCAGACAGAGAAAACAGAGCAAAGCAGGTCGGGTAATAAACCTTGTGAACATGGAGTTGCTGTTCTCCAGGCCTCAGTGGTCTGATTCTGGGGTCTCTGGTCTTAAGTACTGCTTACATCCTAAGTGCTCTCCACCTGTTGTGGATCCTTGAAGTTTGGGACCACCTAATGCTACTAATGCTGTTTTAAGAAGTTTCTAGTGCCCAGGCAGCTAGCTACTGGACTGTCGGAGGCCCTTCCGAGAGTTTGTTAGGGAGAACTGTTGACACAGTGATATCGCCCACACATCACAGAGGGCTTAGGGTTACTTTTGTAATTCTGAGGTAGGGGTTGGCAATGTTTTTCTGCAAGGATGCAGGTACTCAGTACTAGGTCTTACAGGCTTTGAGGTTCTGTTTCTACTGGGCTCTGCCACTGTGGTGCACAAGCTGCTGGAGACAACATGGAGACAGTTGGGTATGGCTGAGTCTCAATAAAACTTTACTTATGGATACTGAAATTTGAATCTCATGAGCTTCATGTCATGAAATTTTCCTTAAATGCAAAAAAGGATTGTTTGTTTGTTTGAGACAGGGTTTGTGTGAGCCCTGGCTGTTCTGGAACTCTTTTTGTAGACCAGGCTGGCCTCAACCCATAGAGCTCCTCCTGCTTCTGTCTTCCAAGTGCTGGGACTAAAGGTGTGCACCACCATGCCCAGTGTAAAAGGTTCTTACAACTTAAAAATGTAAAAATATTTTAAATTGAGGAACCATTTTTATCTTACTGACTATGAGACAGTGTTCTGTTTAGATTCAACCTGAGGGCCATGGTAGGCCAAGTCCTATTATGGACAGCAGTCTGGAGCTGGCGGGTGGAAATGCACTGGACTCTCTGAAGTTCAAACAGGTTAGGGAGAGGAGCCCGTCAGTCCAGGGCTGCTCCATAGAACTTTCTCTGGTTAGAACTTTGTAGCCAGGGGCACAGGCAATGTCTGTGGGGATGCAGGGATGGGGAGGCCAGAAGGAGGCACACCCAGCAACTTCGAAAGCAGTTCTTCTACTTCATATGATTCCATGCAGTGGCTCCCTGGGCTTTAGAGGAAAAGCACAAGAGCTGAACTGATTGGAGGGAAGGTCATTCAGAATTAGTATATAAAAAAAGCCTGAGTTATAAAATGGCTTATAAGAAATGATGCTCCATTGCGTTCAAGGGCATTCAGCAATCAAACGAACACTTAACAAAGGGCTGTCAATAATCCATTTGAATTGCACTCCGTATTTGTCAAAGTGCTTTCCAGTACATTATCCCCATTGATCTGCTCAGGCACCCTAGGAGGCAGACAACCCCATTTTACAGGAGAGGTTACCGTGAACACCTTCACCCAAAGGCAATGGCTCAGAACGGCCATGGACTCTACCCTGCAGCTGCCATGACTGGATACAAATGGTGACTTCATATTATGCATCTTGCTTATGAAGAATAAATATCACCAACTCCAGCTTATTTTTAACCCCTGTGAATCTCCTAGAAGTGTGGCCACATACCCAGATTTGCATGAAGAATTCATCACACCTCACTAATGAAACACCAAGAGAATTCATGGAGAGTCCCTCCCAGGTCTGAAGGAGGAAAAAATGTATCTCAAATGAGAAAGGTTTTTTTTCAAGCTTGGGTTTGTTTTTCTTTGCTAACTTCATAATTGGGAGGAAGCTCGATACCAGAGGAAGGCCCCTCCAACTTCTGAGCTGTGCTTTCCCTTTGCCTACCAAAGCAAGTGTGGCCTGGGGGACATGGTGCACTGCCAGCCAGCCAGCCCTAGTGAACTGGGCGGGGGATGAGCCTGTCTTCTTACCTCCCAGCTCGGGTCTCTCATCAGCATTTCTCTGCCAAATCGGGCTTTGGCACACCTAAAGATGCCTTGGCAAACTTTGCTAATTTCCCAAGAGCAACTTCCTGGTTCTTAATTAGGCCTTTTATTCCTCGATGTCTATATTTAACTGCGCTCCGTTAGCGCTGACCTCTTTTGGACAGTGCCAAGAACGTCAGGGAGGTGGCAGTTGAGTCTAGACGGGGCAATTATTCAGGTATCTAAGCTCCCCCAACCCCTCATTCTTACAGTGCTACCCCAGGAGGAGACGGCCAACCGCTGAGGGACGCCTTCCTGGACTCATTAAATAACCACTCTGTTTCTCTTCACTGTGCTCAGGGAGGCAGAGAGCAGCATTAACCAATGGTGCAGTGTGAGCCCAGCTGCAAGATTTCACCCCTGAGCTCAGAGGGACAGAGCATGTAGCATGGAGGGGGAAGCAGGGACTGAAAAAAAGGCTCTTGATAGTGCAAGGAAACTACAAGGCTATTCATTTCCTCCTCGTCTATAAAGTGGAAAACAGCCCAGCTTTCTGTTTCAGGAGGCATGGATCCACATAACCTGTTGCATTCACACAACAGAACACAATTGAGACGTAAGAAGACGGATGAGGAAGAGTGATGTGTGTCAGCACGGAGAAGCCCTGAAAACATGGTCGAGCCTCCGAAATAAGTCACAGAGGGTGCTAAGGATATGAAAACATTTGCCAAATGATAGAGTGGCCTGGTTACAACACTGCATCTTATTTGTGGGTAGCATGCATTCAGTGCAAGTATTTTTTAAATTATGATAATTAAAACACCTCCAAAGTTGTCCATCCTTTTTTTTCCCCTGTCTTTTAGAAAAGAAGAGAGATCAGGGATCAAACAAGAGGTAAGAACGCAAACTTTTTTTTAAGAAAATAAAATGCGTGACAATGTCACCAAATGAGTGAGTCCGAGGAGGGAGACCTGTCTAGTAATAGCATTGGTGGAATGGAGGCTCAGCTCCACACTACGACCCAGCGAAGCCTGACAAGTTCTTTTTCAGCGACTGCCACTCAGGCAAAGCTGGGTCCTTGGCTACACCACGGAAGGAGATTTTATGGTGTTCTGGTCCGAAGCAGAAGTGGACCTTCTGAAAACAGAGAGATGTGGGCTGTGCTTGGTCCGTGTGTGACACAAGCTAGAGTCATCTGGGAAGAGGCAACCTAACTGAGAAAAAGCCTATACAGACTGGCCTGTAGGAAATCCTGTGGGAGATTTTTCTGGATTAATGATTGTTTGGGAGGGCCCAGCCCACTGTGGGCAGTATCATCTGTGGGGAAGATAGTCCTGGGTTGTATAAGAAAGCAGGTTGAGCAAGCCAGAGGGGAACAAGCCAGTAAGTAACGTCCCTCCATGGTCTTTGCTTTAGTTTCTGCCTCCAGTTTCTTGCCTTGCTTGAATTCCTACCTTGGTGTCCCTACACAATGAGCCGTGGTCTGGATGTGTAAACCAAATGAACCCTTTGGTCCCCAAGCTGCTTTTGGGCATAGTGTTTTATCACGGCAGTAGAAAGCAGACTAGGACACAGGGAAAGGAGAAGGCATACCTGAGAGGGCGAGTGTAGGCTTCTCAAAGAAGAATTGCTCTTCAGTGTGTCAACATATATGCCACTTTGGTGGATCTCAAGTTATAACCCAGAGTAGCTAAGACATTTTTGTCCCATCCCTCTTTTTACAAGTGAGATCACTGTATGGTTTTGGGTTATCTTAGATGGGATTACAGTCAGATGAGATAAAACCAGGGACCACCAGGGTTGCTCAAGAAGGTTGGGGAAAGCACTGTAACTAACAGAGGTGGCTAGTGACACTCCTGGAAAGTTAATAGGGTCAACATTGGGATAGGAGAGACAGTGTTATTGTCATGAACCCCCAAAGCAACTGGGCCTGCCAATCATGGGCTGAAGTCTCTGAAACCTGTGATCCCTGAAACCTCCTTTCCTCTTTTTAAGCCTCAGGAATCAAGAGCAAACTAATACAAGGGCTGTGACTTTTGTCCTCTGAATTGGTGAGTATAGCTTTGGGGACTGGAAATCCAGGAAATGCTGGGTGGCTATTACAGTTCTACGTTCAACTAGTACAGGTCTGAAAAGCAGTTAGCATCCTTCCTGCTACTGTCTTAAACCACAACTGCTTCTCTCTCACTGGCCTCTGATCCTGACAGCTGTCAGTTACCCACATGAGGTCCACTCAGACTTCGGAAGGCGGTCTACATGCCTCACACTCCCCTGCATCGAGCAAGGTCCTCACCTGAAAAGTTCTTTCATAGCATTGTTACTTGCTGTTTGACCAAAGAGCCAGGTGTCACAGCCTAGCCAGGGAGACACACAAAATGAGAATCTATTACCTCACAGTATCTATTTTATATCACACATGGAAAATATGAACAACAAAACAATGTATAAATCCACTGAAACATTTGAAAAATGTTTTAAATTAAAATTAAATTAAATTAAATTACAATTTTTAAATTAAAAATTAATTAACTAATTTAATAAAAAGGATTATCTTTGAAACAGCGGTAACATTGTTACACTTGGTCAATTAACAGTTGTTAATTGATATAATCACATATCAAGTGAAATTAACACTTAACTTCTCAGTCCTCCCATATGCTACAATTTTACAATGTATTAGTTTTTGTTAGGCTTCAACTGTGGTCCACACACTGTAGTCAGCTAAGTAAATGTTTTATATATTTTAATGTACAGGTTTCTCCTAATATTCCCTCTCTGTTGCAGTTAAGTTTAGAATCTGTCATTGGTTCTTTTTGAGGTTCTGACACTGGGTTACATTGGCCACACTTCCACAGTGTCCTCCATCATAATCCTCTGTTCTGCTTCCTATAAACTCATTGTTTGAGATAGCAGCCCAGTCATAGTTTATATACGTGACAGCACCTACAACCACCCGGGTTGGATGGGAGCTTTAATGGTGCCTGGGAAGGATCATCTAGACCAGGTTAGCCTCTGGACAGGTCTGTGTAGGATTTTCTTGACTATTCAATAGTTAACTGCAATAGGAAGGGACTGGGTCTGAACTGAATAAAAAGGACAAGGCCATTCATCATTCTCTGCTGCCTCCCTGCCCCTGCAGTGTGACCAACTACCTTCCTGGTCCTGACATCATGTTTTCTCTGCCATGATGGAGTGCACCCTGGAACTGTTGGCCATAGTAGACCTTTCTTCTTTCAGTTGTTTATGTCTGGCACGCGCGCGCACACACACACACACACACACACACACACACACACACACTCCCACACACACTCCCACACACATTTGTTACAACAGATAGACAATCAACTAATTTACCTAGTTAGCCATTTTTTTTAAATCTCTTATTTGCAGGATTTTAAGGCCCACTGAAGGATTCCTTGTTTGCAAACAGACAAAGCAAACAAAGCCGGCATGGCTCCCTTATTAGCTGAATGAACCTAAAATTGCACTGCTGGAATCATTTTGTTTGAATTCCCAATTAAAATGCAAATACTCCTAGGAAAGGGGAAAGTTATTAGGCACCCATTCCCCAGTATGAATCCTTTGTAAAGGAGAAAAGGATCTTTTCCTCACAGATTACAAAGGCATGGTTGGCATCCCTATCGCACCAGACAGGTTTACTTAGTAAAGTTTGAGGAGACAGTGAGCCTTTGGGGTGAAGATCAAAGAGCCAAGAAAAATCTGATGAAAGAAACAGCCATTCCCTCCTCTTAGACGCTGCTCCTCTGTCACACGACTGTCTGAAGACCTAGTTTCAGGGGACATAGTCAGGGGGTTCTTCCTCTGACACCTGTCACATGGGTAGTGGTAGACGGTCTTAAAGTGACCATTTTAGGCCTCATCATGAGGCCTTTACTTTACCACTTCTGTGGAATACCTTCTGTCCTAGTTAGGGCTTCTATTGCTTTGATGAAACACCATGACTAAAAGCAAATTGGAGATGAAAGGGTTCATTTGGCTTACACTCCATATTGTAGTCCCTCATTAAAGGAAGTCAGAACAGAAACTCAAACAGGGCAGGAGCCTGGAGGTAGGAGCTGATGCAGAAGCCATGGGATGGTGCTGCTTACTGGCTTGCTCAGCCTGCTTTCTTATAGAACCCAGGTCCACCAGCCCAGGGACAGCCTCACTCACAATGGACCGGGCCCTCTCCTCTCCCATCAATCACTAAGCAAATGCGCCACAGGTCTACCTGCAGCCCATTTTCTCAACTGAGGTCCCCTCCACTCCGATGACGCTAGCTTGTGTCAAGTTACCCTAAAACAACCTAAAACTCTTCAGCACATCTTCCCAGAACAGTGTTTCCGAAGTGGGGGGAAAGGAAAGAAATGATGGGGGAAGAGTGCAGAGGTGATTGGCAGCTGTGTCACGGGGAGCCATCGGCAGAGCAGCATGGGAAGAGCAGAATCACGGGGGCGGGGCTTGCGGGAAAGCCCCTTAGTGCTGGGTCATCTGGTGCATGCTGACTTCAGGCCATTAATCAATTTAGTTGTCTTAAGACGTGCACGGGTGCATTCATTCCGGTGGTATGACTCTGGCCCAATCTTCTAATAACCCTGGAAGGAGTCATATTTACAGCCTTCTTAAGAGTAAAACGCAGAGGCTCAGTCAGGCCGAAGTCATTCATTACCGGTCACTAGGCTAATAAGCAGTCTGGCTTCTCCATCCTTCCACCAATAGCTGACTCCTTCGTGTCCTTTGCTTGACAGGGGTGGTGAGGGATGGCACCCTATGTGGGTGTTTTCCAATATCTACTGTAGCCCAGTCCTGGATACCTTCTAGAGCTTGTGCCCAGGATGGTGGCTTCTCAGGGACAGTCGGGATATCCTGGTGCCCTGAGGGTAGCAAGTTTTTCTGCTCATTTTTTCCCTTTCTTTGTCCTTTTCTGAGAAAGGTGGGAACATTATCTTGGAAACTCAGCCTGCTGATTAGACAAAAATGATTCAGTAACCTCTATCAAATGCCCATGACTCAGCCGTGTCCTTATAAAAAACTATGTATTTGTTTCTGCTGTGTGTTTCCAGCAGGACTGACAAGAGAGCTGAAGGGAAGGGAGGAGTCACGCTCACCAAGAATTCCCCTCCCAACTCTATGGTCATCCATTTACCCCCTTTTTGTGTTAATAGACCAACGCCCTCCTGAGTTTTCCACAGCAGAATCATTTGTTTCTTGTCATTTCTTGTCTCTCTGGCTGGATACATAGAAGTCTTCTCTCGATTCTGTTTCTCTTCTGAGCTTACAGAGCAGTTAGGCAAAGCAGGGAGGGACTCTGGTCTCAGTCTGCCCCTCCTTGAATTCCAGGCCCTTTGGAAGCTGAAGGCTCCACAATCTAGAGCCTGTGAGAGGGGCATCATTTTCTTCTGCCGGCTTCTTAGAGAACGAAGCCAGGACCTGTGTCTTTTAGAATAAGGAATAAGGGCCTGGGAACTAGCAAAGGTAACACAGAAAGAAGGAGAAATAAACCAACTGCAATGAGTGCAAGCAATTCTCACACACCACTGCCCCACCCTCCCTGGCTCTAAACTCTGGGTGACTAATGCTTCATTATTTAGAGGGGAAAGTGTACTTTGTAATCAATTTCAACATAGAGGACAATTTCTTAGACAAAACCAACCAACCAAATGGAAGAAAGTGTGAAACCACTTGCACCATGGTCAATCAGGAGCTGTTCATTCTCGTTCTGCTCCGGGCGGGCAAGACTTCGGCCACATCGATCTCACTCGGATTTAGAGGGTTAAGTTAAGCCAGGCACCGGTTCCCACTTTAGAGTTCCCACTAAGAGAAAGGTGGAGTGCGGTTTCTGCCGTTACTTACAATAAAACCTTTGAGGCATCCCTTAAGAAAAATTCAACGAGGGGAAAAAAAAAGTTAGGTCTTGGGAAGAAGTCGTTTGTCTTTAGCCGAATCCATTGGCGTGTGATACAGATTACTGCAGACATAAACTGTCTGGAGTCTGGCTTCAGGGTTTAGAATGATAAAATATTCATGAAGTGTAATTTTGCATAATTTGTTTAGCTACCAAGTTATAATTTAGTTATTTGGTGCATGAATCCTTCAGAAGGTCTAAAGAAGAGAAAAAAAACGGACTCTATGAAGCTGACTCTGGCTTAGATGCAAATTCAGGTGGAAAGAAGGGACAGAAGGCATCCCAGGCTCTCTGGTTAATTCACTGCACAGAAACACATGGCGGAGAACATGTGTGCACACATCTATTTGCATACAATTAATTTACAATCATAACTTGACTAATATTGTGATTAATTTATCATAACAACATTTTCCCCATTTCCTATGGACCCCTTGCACTGGGCGTGTTATGGCAACTGGCTAGCTGGTTTTGCTTGGCATGTAAGTGCACAGAGGCCCAAAGGAATGTGCTTGAGACGGTCTTTGATTTCAGCAAGACGAGGGCATTTGGATGGTAAGACTCCTGGCTATAAGGTTTGTAAGACAGAACATGCGGTCATTTACTCATTCAGAGCATAGCACAGCTCATCTGTGTCTTGGACTATGCCAAGGACTAACGGTTACATTTGTCAAAAGGGTTCTTGTCCCCAAAGGAGACCAAGTCTAGTAGAGAGGATAATCAGCTAGGAGACAAGGCACTCTGGGGTGTCATGCAGGCAGGACAAGCTGGCATGGTAGCATGGCTGAGCCCTCTAATCAAGATGCAGCCGAATTACAAGTAGGAGGAACTAGGGTTCCAGCCTGGAAGCTGCTGCCCTGTGACACTCCCGACTTCTGTCTCTTTGGGTCACTGTGACATGGAATGACCCACAACTCTTGCAGGCATCTGTAGGCTCAACCTTTCGACCCATTTTCCACACCGACACAATAAGGAGTCGTTCTGAAAGTCACGACTCTGGGCTTTCTCTTCTTTAAACCATTGAAGGCCAAAGCAGGGTCGAGGGTGTAGCTCAGCACTATAGCTTGTACCTCAGATGAGAGACCAAATCCTTCAGCAGCTTCCCAGTGACCTTAGCGTACAACCCCGTTATTCTTACAGATGCAAGCCTGCCGGCCCTCAGAGCAGACAAGGAAGCCCTTGCTCTTTCCCCAGCTCAGCTTCTCAGAACCTCACATTTGGATTCCACTCCAATCAAAACATGGTCATCTTCAACTCCTCTTGGGTTTGTGCTTCTTCCACTCTTAACAGTCCTCTGACTCCCGGGGACCAAACTAGTGTCCCCATCTGTCCCCTGTTGCTGTGGAACTTCCTTCCTCATCGATGTAGAAGCTTCTCAGTGTGGACAGTCCACAGTTAGTATTGCTCTGAACCAGAGAGTTTTGAAACCCAAATCCACCATTTGCTGGTTCTGTGGCCTCAAGGAGAATTCATATCTGTCAATGTGTGGCAGAACCGATCTGTGAGGAATGAACAAGATTATAAGCATAAAAGCGTTTAGACTGAGGCGGGGCACATCCTCAGTGAATGGTAGGACAATGCTTGTGAATATAATCATGACCTATTATTTGTACACATATGCAGCATACACACAAGCTCTAGGTAATCTATGCAGGATAGTGCTGTTGGCTATTGCTGTCATAGTGACTGGTTAACATCGTCCCGAAAATCCCAACACGCCATTCCCCAGTCATGTCCAGGTCATGGATGTCCAAAGCATGGGGATCTGATGGAGTGCAGGGGCAAACGGAGGACTCTGCTTGTGGTCACAGAACTGATAAATCGCTCTCCAGACTGGCCTGTGAGGAGGAACAGAGGAACAGCCTGTTCTAGCTGTGATCAGAAGTTGGTGTGTAGAGGATGTTAAGTAGGTACTGGGGATGAGTCAACTGAACTGTGTAAGCGTTCTTACAGGAAGGGAAGACTGGATGGAGAATGGGAGGAAAGGGCTGGGTTTGTCAGTGGCAGGGGATAGAAGGAGGACTGGATACACCTAGGATCAGGAAAAGCACTGGCTTGAGGCCAGTGCACCTGTAAGTATTACAAAATGGTCACCTGTGCATACCCACATGTCCAACAAGGCCTGACTGGAGGGGACAGCTAGCCTACCAAGCCATTAAAACCAGGGCTGTGAAAAACAGAGATGGGGAAGGGCAGGGAGGAATCCTTGTTCATAAACACAAGAACTCTACATGTAAGCAAGATGGATTTGATTGCAAAATGACTACCATAAAACTGTAATTTTGTATGCATTTTAAAACCAACCTTTTACAGATTACAACGGTAATACATATTCATCGCAGAGACGTTGAGATATGCAGAAAAGCAGACAAAACACGGAAAGCACCCCAGTCTCACCACCAGAATAACTACATTGATGTGGTCCTGCCTCTCTTTTCTTCTGCCTCTGCACGTGCACATTGTGGAATGTGAAATTCTACATAGTTTTCCTCCCTTGTCAAGGGTGACCCAGTCTAAGCTCCACCTAGGCCTGCAGTCCCCGTCACATTGTTACAAGAGGCCAGAGAGAGGAACTGTATCTTGTTCAGTGCCTTTGACGCCTGGCAACGGGCATCTCCCTGCCAGGGTTATCCGAGACCTGACTCTAAGCCAGAGGCTATTGGCTACCATCAGCTTCAGAACTATTTCTTGGCAGCTCCTGGCTGGCCTCTTCTGTGATCTCAGAATGACATTGATCCTACAACGGAGGCCTCCTGGGACTCTGTTTACTGTGGCCGATGTTTGGTGTTTCTCTGAGTCCTAGCCTTTTGGTCACCGGGCTTAATGGTTTCAGTGGGACTTGGGGATTTTTGGAAATTCCTTTAGATTTTGGAAATCCAGAGCCTGAATATGGAGCAGTGTGTGTGTGTGTGTGTGTGTGTGTGTGTGTGTGTGTGTGTGTGTGTGTGTACACTCGAGTGCATGAATGCTCCTAAGTGCACATATAGGCTCAGTTTTAGTGCTCAAGTCTTGGCTGGTTTTTGAGGTGGGCACACATGGAAAGAACCCACCCTCCCCTGCATAGACTCTACTGCAGAAGATCCGATAGGAATGAGACCAGGATCTTAACCCCGGGACAGGAGTTTACAGGGTGACATGATTTTAAGAACAAGGGGGCATCTCAGGTGACACAGCTGGGTTGTAAAGTCTGCCCCAGGCTCCCCTGATCTCTCTTGGCTGAAGTCATCATCCATCTAGAGCCTGGGCCAGGACCAAGCCCAGAATGGAAGCCATGGACTGAGTCAGACTGTAGAACTGAGAGGACAGGACAGAGGGCTCGGGGACAGAAACCTGGCATCCTTAGTAAGAAAAAGTTTAAGAAATCATCCCCCACACACACACAAGACCAGGGTGTGGCTGGATTGCTATTTGTCTATGATTCACAAAGCCCTGGGTTCAATCCCCAGCGCCTCATAAACTGACTATGGTGACACAAACCTACAATTCCAGTATCAGGGTTGTGGCAGAACAATGACTGGGAGCTTGAGGTCATCCTCGGCTACATAGCAAGTTCAAGGGCAGCCTGGGATACATGGATCCTGTCTCAAAACAACTACAATGATCTACTTTTTCTTCCAAAGCAAGAATGGGACATGCAAGTCACTTGGCAGGCAATCAGGCAGCTTTAGAGATGCTCACCTACTTTCTCAGCACCCGGGAACTCAGCATGACGGGAAACTTCTACCTTAGCAGGAAGTTTCCTTTGCACATCACCCAGGTGCTGCGTGCTGGAGGCCCACGGCGGGCCCCATACTAGTGTACATCTCTAGTCATGCAGGACTGTCCTTCCCTCCTGTCTCCCTTCCCCTCTTCCCTCCTTCTGCCCCCCAAGCAGGTTTCTGCCCTCTACTAGGGTCGTGTGGCAGAGGGAGGGAGGCCTGAGAAGCAAGACTGAGATAGGTTCCGGCGGAAGTCTATCATGTAAGGGCCCCGGGCACTAAGCCTTTCTTAGCAGATTCTTGCACAGTGGATTGGCGGTGGAGCGCTGGAAAGCAGAAGCTGGTGCTGGATAAACCCGGAGTAGAGACTCAGGCTGGCCCAGGGAGACAGAACGCACTTGTCCCTCGGGGTCCTCTGCAGCCCTGCGGGATTAGATAGTTGCCAGATTCAGGAGTGATTCTGTCTCTGCAGTAATCAGTTCCTTTTCTACTAAGCCGTAATTATGAAATTTTAAGACGCCAGGAGAACTATAAGGGTAGACTTTCTGTCCCCTTATCTTCTAGCAAAACAAAATGATACCATTATTTGGATATTAGTGTATTTGTCTCAAACTTCTATTTGTTTTTTTAAATTTTTTATTTATGTATTTATGTATTTATTCACTTTACATCCTGATCTCAGCCCCCTCCCTCCTTTGCTCTCAGCCCCACCCTTCACTCTTCTGTTTGTAAGTCAAAAAATTTCAGCCAAGTCCCAGCAAATATTAACCCCTCCCTTTCTTTTGGGGATATGGATCCACAGATTTCAGTCACAGTGGGGACTCAGGTCCAAAGGATGTGACAGCCACCCAGCTTTTCATCTTAAAGGGTGAAATAATTGGCAGGTGTGGCATTCAATCAAAACCCATTACCTCAATTAAAGGTTTTCCAGGCAGGCCACTTTCAGTTCTTTTGTAGCAACACTAACCAGAAAGCTTTCCACATTGTGATTTTTTACCTCAGCTTCATAAGCCCTCATATGCACCGTTCGCCACATTAACACAGATACAGACTTCAAAAATGCTGCATCCACGAGGTTTGCACAAGATCAAGCCAGCCGTTTCTCAGATAGAGAGATGTGGGCAGGGAGGGGCTCACGAGGCCCCACCCTTAGCCTAGAAGCTGTGGGCAACTGTTGGCTGCAGAGGAGGGGAGTCACTTCTCTTCATGGCTGCTTGTAGGTTGCCTGTGCTCATGCAGGTAGCACTGATGACCTGAGTGTGGGAAAAGGAAGTGGGGGAGGAGGAGGAAGAGGAGGAAGAGGGGAAGGCAGGAGGAGGTGACAGGGAAATATATAGGAGAGGTGGGAGAGGCGTATGTGCCTGGAGTCCAGAGGGAGCTGGGGAAGGATCTGATCAAGATTCATTGTATACGTGTGTGAAGCTGTCGAGCAATATATTAAAATATTAATGATATAAAAGAAATAGATGTAACAAATTTCAGTGTTACTTCTGTGCAACAGTTGGTAGCTTCGGCCAGTTATGTCAGTCACCTTTCATGTTTTACTGAGAGAAACTAGAAATGCCTGGTGTCAAGGACACTCCTGTTGACCTGCACAAAACATGACCCGAGTCCCTACCGAAACCTGAGCTGTGAGTGGGACAAGTCAGAAGCCATCACCCCTGCATAAAGAAAGACACTTCTCACTGGACAGAAAAGGAACACATACATGTATGAAGCATCCGGCGGGCTGATTTTAGAGGAAGCCTTAGGCCTCCGTCAGGAATGCAGAATACCTACCCTGGCTGAGGAGGAAGGTCTTAGTGGCCTGAGAGGGCTGGAGGCAGAGGGGCAGGTGTGAGGCAGGTTAGTTAGTTACGGATTAAGTTATCATTACAGACAGCCCCTAAGTACAGTGGTTTGTAGAATAAGGATGAAACCTTCTGTTTCTTGTTTGGTTCTTGCTTGTCTTACAATTCTCAAGAATACAACTGTCAAAACTTAGTGAAGGGAACATCTAAATTCTGTGCATTTTGGGGGTGATGTTAATTACACCTTAAAACAGACAGCCACCCCTTTCCTTCCCACATACTCCAAAGATGGGTGCGTAGGTGACAGTTCTGCGTTGTGACCTGTCAGTCCATCAATTCCATCTCTGATGCCTAAGAAAGAAGATGCTGGAACCCCGGCCAGGAGGTTTGTCGGAAGGTTAAGGCTAACTTGGATTTAACACCTCGATTCTACTCAGTTGCTACACAGGCTGACTCACAAACACCGAGAAATACAAGCCAGATCGGAAAGCTCTGTGGTGACATGGAACTCTGCCAGTGGGGTCCACTGAGGAAGTAAACAGTAGAAGAAGGATGCTGGAGAGAGCTGGGGAGTCTTGCTTCCTGAAGCGATCATGATGGTTCATAGCCCATGAAAGCCATGGAGCTGTAGGGAAGACTTACAAAGTCATTCGGGGACAGGATGAACTCAGTTGCATTGCTGTTTGCTCCTAACGATGCTGAAGCAGAAGTCACGAGTTTGGAGAGGGGTGGGGTCAGAAATGGTGAGATCATGGCAACGTTGGGGAAAGTGAGAGAGGCAGCTGGCATGCGGCTGGGGTGGAGGGCATAGGTGGACTACTCTGCCCTGGGAGACGTTTAATAATACAGCAGGCAGCTGTTGCTTGCTGACGGTCAGGGTGTACCTCCGTCTGCAACGAGGGTGCTTAGTGGACAGTTCTCCCTGAGCATAAGGTGAAATAGTTTGGGGGCAAAGTTGAGCAAGAGTCAGAGGCTGAGAGAGAGTGATAAGAAGCGATTCAGCCACCCAGGATCCCAACAAACACTGCCTGCTACTCCCTTCACTGGACTCTGACAGCAGTAATGTCTGTTGCAGGCTTCTTCCTGCACCCTTTTAATAGAAACCCCCCCTTCTTTTTCCTAAATTTCACAACTGGGCACCTTCGTGACCTCTACCAACTTCTCCTATCTTGCATTATAAAATGTGGTCCTTGCAAAACAGCAGATGGAAAGATCTGGAAGGCAGGAGTGGCTTCCAGATACTGTGAGGAGTGGAGAGTTGTTTGCGGAGGGAGCTGAGAGCCTGGGCCTCTGACAGAGTGGTGAGAGGGTGTGGTGGCTGCCTTGTGAGTCCGGATTGCCCGCTGGCTCCTGTTGAGAGCAGTGTGCCTGTCCTGACGGTCAGGAGATTGAGCACAGCGGGTGCACAGCCTGTATTAGGTTTGCACAGCTGCCCAGGTGACAGATAATTGCTTTCTTTTCCCCCTTGGTTCTGGAGATGGAAGCCAAGACCTTGCCCATGCTAGGCAGGCAGTCTGCCATTGAGCCACATCCCAAGACTGATACTTGTTAAGTTCATAACCATTTAGACCTAGCGCAGTGAGTCTGAGTTGCAGATTCAGCTCTCAAGTACAGGGGCACCTTTCCATCCTCATCCCCGTCACATGCGAAAGTTCTTTCTGTAATCAAGACTATTGGCTGGTAGACATATGAGGAAGAACAATTCACAATAAAGGGCTTCCTTCGACCCTTTTAACTTCTTTGAGCCTTAATTTCCTCATCTGACCATGGGAGTAGAATTGAATTAGATGATATCTAACATCTTATCATATAATAGTCCGTGATTCTTACTCTGGTCAAGTAGCTCATACCCTAAAGCATTTTGTCTGTCTGTCTGTCTGTCTGTCTGTCTGTCTGTCTGTCTGTCTGCCTGCCTGCCTGTCTGTCTATCTATCTATCTATCTATCTATCTATCTATCTATCTATCTATCTATCATCTACACATCTATATATCTATCATCTATCATCTATCTATCGTCTATATAACTACATATCTCTCTACTCTCTATCATCTATCATCTATATACCTATATATCTATCATCTAACTATATCATCTTATAACTACAAATCTTCTATCTATCTATCTATCTATCTATCTATCTATCTATCATCTACACATCCATCATCTATATACCTATATATCTATCATCTACGTATCTATGTATCTATCTATCCTTTATCTTTTTTTTAAGATTTATTCATTTATTATATATAAGTACACTGTAGCTGTCTTCAGACACACCAGAAGAGGGCATCGGATCCCATTACAGATGGTTGTGAGCCACCATGTGGTTGCTGGGAATTGAACTCAGGACCTCTGGAAGAGCAGTCAGGTGCTCTTAACCGCTGAGCCATCTCTCCAGCCCTATCCTTTATCTTTTATCACCTATTTACCTACATATCTATCATCTATCATCCATATACCTACATACCTATCTATTATCTATTTAATCTATCTATCATCTATACATCTACACATCCATCATTTATATACCTATATATCTATCATCTATGTAATGTATGTATGTATGTATGTATGTATGTGAGACATTTGAATGTGCAATTTCTCTCTCCTTTCCATTTGAGGCAGCATCATGTCTTAGTTCTGGCTGCTGTAACAAAATAGAGACTTATAATTTTTCCATAGTGGATGGTGCCAGGTCCAAGAACAAGAGGCCAGTAGATTGAGTGTCTGGTGAACTACCTGCGTGCCCACAGAGGGTAGCTATAGTTAAGTCCTCTTATGGTGGAAAGTGTAAACAAGCTCCTTTAGGCCCGCGATAGACCCTCAATCTGTAGATCTTAGACTTCCCAGCCTCCAGAGAGCTCTGAGCAAGAAAGTTCTATTTATAAATTACCCAGTATAAGTTGTCAGTTAAATGTATGGGCACCCATTGTTTGTGGGTTGAGCTCCTGCCCCCAGCCCCAACAGATCAGACCAAACCATAATGGAGTCATTCATGTTAAGTGCAGGTAAAAGTCAAACCAAAACTTTAAAACTCAGGAAAGTTTCCATACCCTGTTTCCTCAGCTCACCTCAAAGGATGCGATGGTGCTCAGTTACAAATCTCTAGTCATAGTCCTCTCAACTCAATATTCTGGAATTTTGTTCTTTAGCAAGGTGGTTTGTTTTGGCAGCAGGAACCGGCTATCTCTGAGAGTTGGGTTGTGGCTTCTGCTGTCCTACTGGCCCTCACCCTGGAGTGGCTCCTGCGAGTGCCCCTAGGTTCTAGCAAGCGGCCCTTTCACAGCAGGCTGCTTCCTTGTCCACCCAGCGGAGCACCTGCCACTGCTACTACTTCCCTTTGATCGGTCCTCTGCTTAGGTCAGGCTCACCCAGAAAAAAAAGTCGCCTTTAATTAACTCAGTGTCCACTGACTTGGAACCTTGGCGATATCTGCCATAAATCAGAAAAACACTCTTGTGTTCACAGGTCTGGTCTGCTGTCAGGGGTAGAAGATTCTCCAAGTGCGCATCTCAGATAAAAGGGACTTGGGAGTCAGGGTTCTCAGGATCTGACCCAACTCGGCTTTGAAGGCAGGGGTCACAGTTTCACTATCTACATAATGAACCAGAAAAAGTCCAGAAAGTGATTAGTAGGGAGCACAGGGGGTTATGGTAACCTGTGCTAGAATATGTGATCTCTGACAGGAACAACCTCTACTGAGTACCCAGTGCCGCCAAGCTGGAGAAGTGCCAACACATTCTGGAAGCTCTGCTTTTCATGTGAGGACAGCGTTTTCAATTTCCATAATTAAAAACATGAATGCAGAGGGTGTTTGGGACAGTGAGACTATGTAATATGATGGTAGTCACAGTTTATTATGCATTTATCCAAACCACATCAAAGGACCCAGAGGGAATTTAATGTAAGCTATGAACCTTAGGTCAGAATGATTGTGCGTGTGGGTTGGAGCCTCTATACAGTGCTAGACAGAGGTGCTGATACTGAGGAGAGCTGGCTATGTGTTGGGGCTGTGGTATATGGAGAGAGCTATGCAGGTGTTAGGGCTGTGGTATATGAGGACTATAATTCACATGTGTGCTAAACCTAAAATTTCTCTAGAAAAAGTTAGTGTTTTAACTCAAAAATTTAGCCCCTGCAATTATGGGTCAGAAGCAAAATGACCTGTTGACCACTGGTATGTGTATGTTCAGGTTTAGGGAAAGATAAATCCACTTAACCACAGTATTGAACGTGTCCTGACCTGAGGACTCCAGGTCCAATGATGGAGAAATTTCAGGAAGAATGTGACTCCATTATCAAGCAAGAGCTCGTGTGTGGGAACACATCTGAGGAACGAGAAGTTGGACATGTAAACCAGACAGTAGAGATGGGGTGAGGCTAACTGGGGTAGGCAAGGCGGGAAGGTGGGACCCACTGGGAACGCTGGGCTAAACCTGTGTTTACCCCCTAAAACGGCTTTCTCAGCCCTCGAATGCAGTTCCACGAACAGAGTGGCATATGACCTCACACCTTCAGTGGCTTGCTGGAAAATTCCTCCTCCAATTATACGTACTTCTGCAAGAGGGTACACAGCTGTAATGCACCACAAGGGCAGGGGAAACGCATTGCAATTGGATACACAGAATAATGTGCTATTTCAACAATACCGGGAAGAATGTTGTATTATTAAAACACCACGGTCGTTTCAAAGAGCAACACGAGAGTCACCACGAGCAGGCATTAAGATCTGAGAATAACAAATATTGAGTTTTTCCTCCAAGCTATGGTAGAGCAGAAATCCTTCAATCTGTTTAAACTTCCAGAGAATAGACAGGCTTTTAGAGGCAAGGATGACTGGGGTGAGAAAGAAATCGCTTTGGCTCTCATTCAGTACCAGAGTGGCGAAAGCATGGGTGTTTAACATCTCTGTGAGCGAGCTGTGCAGGCTCAGTGGAGTGGGTTGCTGAGCAACAACCAAGGAGTGGGATTAGGGCTGAGTGCCAGGCCAGGGCGTTTGGACTCCTAGATGCCCACCTTTTCCTGGAACAATCCAGCACAGGGCTATGACAGTGCCTTCAGTTCCCTTAATGATGTTCATCTGCTGGGTATCTGATTGCGTTATGAATTATATTCAGTTGAACCTGAGTCCTTCAAATCCTCACTCTAGATCATTCTCACAGACTGCCTACTTGTATCTGGTTCTTAGACTGTTGCTTTTTCTTATAAACCGCTCTACGTATATCTTACCCTTATTGTGTGTGACAGCTAGCCAAACTGGTGCCTTTCTGGACTCCTATGAGCTTCCTAGATGTCCTAGCTAAATCATTTGATTGTTGTGGGGCTGGGGGAATCTATGAACACTAATTTGAGAAAAGAGAAACAAATAAATGGAAAAGAATCAATAATTGTTTAGTCTTTGAGCAAGGGAGGCACAGGTGGGTTTTGTCTGCCCATAGAACTAGAGTGGATCGCTCCCCACAAAGAAGCTAAAGCCTTCATTTTTCCACCCAGGGGCTTCACACATTGGCTATTCTGGGGAGGTAAGGTGTTGTTTAGCTTCTACTAAATGGGCGGGTTTCTTGCTTCATCTGTGTGTTTGTTTTAGTCTTCTCTCTACCACAGTAGAAAATGACTGACAAGATAGAATACAGCAGTTGCGGTGGGAAACGGGCACCCTAACAATATTCCTATAAGACCCATCATCAACTTGTGCTAACCCATGGGGGACTCTAGATCCCTGTTCCAAGCTGCAGTTAGGTGAAGTAGGCTCCATCGGTTACAATCCCAGCTAAAATCTTTATCCACTGGTCTCTGTCCCGTCAATCTCTTATTCATTAAACTTTTCACTGTTTCAGCTCCATGACCCAGGAGGGTGGAATGGAGACAGGTTGGGAAATGGCACCATCTGAAATTGAAGCCTCAAAGCCTTAATATCTCACGGATGACACCAGCCATCTGCTGCAGAGACAACTTGAAATAGACTACAGATAAGCTTAGAGAGTCTCCCCAGACTCACCACAGAGACCTCCTCTGAACACAATTTAATCTAAGGTAAATAGTAATCATGGAAACAGCATCAGATTTATGATAGAAAGGAGTTTGTGTTCAACCTGGGGGTATTAAGAATAAAAATGAGAAGTCTGTGTTGAAGAGTCATCTCTGGTCCTGTCTGAATGGGTGGCTATCTTGACGGGCTCCAGGGGTCCTCTGGCCCATTTGGTGGGTGCCCCTCAGCAGGGCAGAGAATTGTTACAGCCTGATGACACCCGCCATTAAAAAATCTTCCCTTACCCTGCTCTGTGACCTTCCCTGGAGCCAGTCATTTGGCTTTTCAAAAATACTTTATACTTTAGGGGGAAAAATGTGTTCATCAGCCGCCATGTCTCAAGAGTTTGATTAGTTTGAACCAATCACCTAGAACTTCGGTAAATTCACACAATTGAGCTCCCGATCCCTAAGATCTGGACTTCCGTGATCTTGTTGAGCTGCCGGTCAGCCAGCTCCAGTCACATCTGAAATGTTCAGAGGAAAGGCCTCATAGAGGAAGCATGGGAAGACCCTGTGACAAAGAAGAGGCTCACCCATCTCAGCAGGCACTCTTTCTCCAAACCTATTAGCCAGTTCAAAGGAAAGATTTCACAGTCAGCCCAGGGACGAGGCAGGCCTGATTCTACAGAAGACACAATGTACAGCAGGTGCAATTATCAGAGCTCTTTATGTCGCCAAACAAAGGTGGCCACTTCTGTCTGTAGCTACGACAGGTCTTTCCTGAAAAGCTGTCTCATGAAGGAGATATCGGAACTTTGCCATCCCCTGGGTAGACAGGTCGTGTTGATGCACGATGCTGCCTTTCTTCAGTTTTGCTATTCCTGTATTGGTCATTTTAGGTGACTGTAACACAATACCACAGATCAAGTTCCTTCAAAACACAAGAAGTAATTTCCTCACAGTTCAAGAGGTTAGGAAGTCCAAGATCAAGGTGCTGGTAGGTTTGGGGGATTCAGTTCCTTGTGAGGATTGTCCTGACCTACAGATGGCTGGCTTCTCACTGTGTCCTCTAGAGGAAGTAAAGAGTGGGGAGAAAATGAACTCCATGATGTCTTTTCTCTTACGACACTAATTTTGCCAGACAAGGGCCCTATAATTATGATCTAATTAACCTACAAAGCCCCATCTCCTGATGCTGTCACTCTGGGAAAGATAGACATTCGGTCCACTTCCCCAGAAGCTTTTCTTCTCTTTGTTAGTAGCTTTTCCTCAAGCTCCTAAGTCTCTTGCTTGGAGTAGGAGTTGCTAAGAACTCAGAGGTGGAGGGTACTGCAAATGGAGCTCCATTTTCTCTTAGAGACACATCAGGACAGTTCATGCAGGCTTGTTGGATGGAGCTGGCTCTCCTTGTCTCATATCTATGTCTAAAATGAAGCGAGGGTCTGGAGAGACAGTTCAGGGTTTATGAGTGCCTGCTACACAATCATGAGGACTGGGGTTTGGAGCACCTATATGACGTGCCACAAACACCTATAATTCCAGCTTCTAGAGAGCTCATACTGTCTTCTATCCTCTATGCATGTAGAAGTATGTGTACCCCTTAATACCCAAATAAATAAAAATACATCTTCAAACAATAAATGTATTCAAGGTATGAAAGCTCAAGGACATAGCTCAGGTTGAAAAGCCCCAAAGTTATTCGGTTGTGCAGAGCTCTCAGGCTCCTTTTGACATGGGTGCTGACTAGAAGCACCGCCTTGCATTTCTCGCCAATACGCAGAGAACAGATCCTGGAACTGTTCCTGAGACATCTTTAAAACTGTCTACTTACGTGCTTTGACCATTAGATGTGATCCTTACCAGGAAGTTGGATTGTATTAGCCAGTCCTCCATTATTCTAAGTCAATGAACATTCTGAGACGATCAACTTTATATAAAGATAGAAGGTTTACTACAGCTCACACATTTACAGATTTCAGTCCACGGTCAGTTCCCCATTCCTTTCAGGTCTGTGGTAAGGAAAGACTTGTTGGGAATGTGTGGTGAGCAAAGGAGCTTACCCCAGAGCCAGAAACTGAGCAAGTGAAGAAGTGAGGTCCTGCTGCACCCCTTCAAGGGCACACACCCAGCCATTGGAAGATCTTCTCCTAGGCTCCATTGTTCAATGCCTCTACTCTCCTCCAGTAGCACAAAGCCAGTGACCAAGCCTTTAACATTGAAGGGACTTTGCAGCTCCAAACTACAGCAAGAATGCTATTGCTTCTCTCCCTGGCATCAGACACCAGGGAAATCAATGGGTCGTTTAAGACTGGAGCCATGGCCCAGAGTGTAGCTACAGATGTCACTGGGACTTTAAGTCTTCTATGTAAGGGAAAGGACACACTCTCAAGTATTTTGTCCAGCGAGGGTACTCCTCTAGCTTTGACCCTTGGGTCTCTTTTCTCTCTTCCTCTCCAGCCTTAGCCTTCATCCCTTGTTCTTCCTAGTTGTGCTACTTTCAGGAATCCTCCAATGTCATTTTCCTTCACATCCATCCTGGTCCACAGCCCAGCCAGCCATGTGTGTTCTTTCTATCTCAAAGTGGTGTCAAGAGGTGACACCAGACTGGACAGTAATAAACCAGGCAAGGAAGGCAAAGCAGCACACACAGGGCTGTGAGTAGCTCCTCTCTACTCCCAGTGACTTTAGAAACGACACTTAACTTTCCTGTTTTCTCCACAGTAACATCTGTAAAGTCTCCGAGGCACAGACATATAAACTGTAGCCATTACCACTGCAATGGGGGGAGTGAAGTGCAGGGGTGGGCGCTCCATGGCCAGGCAGGCAGACTACCTTTTTAAAGTTATTGGGTACCCAAAGCTTGGCTCCAGGAAGAAGTTCACGATGAAACATCAGTTTCAGAAAAAAAGGTGGGCAGAGTCAGAGCACAAGGCCTCAATCAAGCTTAGCAGAAAGGACCCCAAGCAAACTGATGATCAGAAACCATTCAAATACTAGGACTCCAGGACACTAGGACTTGGGTCATCAGAAGCCCGTCTCTTTCCTGGACAAGCATAGCCTGGTCCCACCAGCAGTAAGGATGAATATCAACCCTAGAACCCAGGCCAGTGCTTACCCTCACGGTCGGGGTTGATCATAGAAAACAAGAATTGTGGGGGAACTTGAGATGAACCCCAACTACATCAGCTCAGGGCAAAAAGTAATGCAGGACTTTGATGAGGGTCACAGGTAGCATGGAATCCCCTTGGTCAATGCCCGAGCAAACATTTTTGGCCTCTGTCCCCAAGAGGAAATTCTCTCTACAACCCAAATTGCTTGTTTATTAGCAAATGTGAATAATGTACAAATTAAGCCACCTGCTCCTGTTGAATTAATTTAGGTTATACTGGGGATGGGATGGAGTGGGTGATGCTTAGTTAACACAATCATGCAAATTAACACATGCCTGACTTCTAGGCAGATCCCCCACTGTCCACAGCAGGGACCCTGAGGGAAATCAGGCAGTAGACCTTAAAGAAACCAATAACCTTTGCCTTATCTGTCCTGACAGTTTCTTGCTGCTTTCTACAAGAGCCTTTGGGGGAGAATGTTCAGTATCTTTATTTTTTTTCCCACTGCCCAATGATGCAGGAAACACAAAACAAAATTGTGGAAAGACTAGCTTAACGATTGATGTCCAGCGCAGTGTCCTGAGCTGATGATGTTGCTTATGTGTGCCCCCTGGGACTCCTCTCTGAGTGATTGAACAACTCATAATCAGCTGGGTTATTTAGAGCTTCCAAGAAAGCACCTGCTCAGATTCCCTTGGTGAATGGCTTTTTCCAATATGCAGAGGACAGGAGAAAAGTAGGACATCTTTCTTCAGAGTCACAGGCAAGCTAAGTCTCAGCACAGTCAGGGGAGAGGAGTGTAGAGAGAGTGAATTGTGTGGAACAGAACTTGAGCTGACATGCTAGCATACATGCGTAGCAAGGCTGGGCTCTGATAGAGTCAGCTTTTCACTATATGATATCCAACAGCTCTACCGGGGTGAGGAAGTGCTAAAGGGACTGGCCATCCTTGCATTATTGGAAGGGCATCAATGCTGAGCATGACCTGCTGTTACCCCATAGCCTGACGAGTCAATTAAATAGTCACAGATGAGAGACATAGACTGTTCTGTCAGCAGTTATCAGTAGAGGTCTAGAACATGGTAGCTATGTCATGTATATACATGTGCTCCTGTGATTGCCAGGTGTTATGGTGGGCAAGCTTCGTGAGCAACATGTTCTTTTGACTCAGGATGAGCTAGCGGGGGGGGGGGGCAGACAGCAGACAATATAAGGGAGGTGCTTGGCTCCCAGTGGTCCTTACCTCTGCCTCTTTGTATCTTTAAATGGATTCAGGAGCACAAGACCACCAAGCTGTCAGAAAAAATAGGGAGGAAGATCAAGGTTGAAATTTCTATGACAGATCAAAAAACACAGGTGTAAAGATAGCTACAGAGATAATAGTCATTCCCTCTCTTGGCTAAGTATCATGTGTAAGAGTACAAAGTAGTTTCTCATGGAACTCATTGAACAGAAAATACTATGGTAAGAACATACTTTTGTTGTAGTTTGCATCATAGCTGGGCCTGGTGTCGTATGCCGACGATCTCAGCTTCTTAAAAGGCTGAGCTGGGAGAACACAAATTCAAAAGCCATTTGAGCAACTAGGTGAGAACTTGTTTCAAAATTAAATGTTAAAAGGTCGGGAATGGGTATTGCGAAATGGCTTCGTGGGTAAGGGTACTGATTGCCAAGCCTGACAGCAGGAGTTCAATTTCCTAGAGCCCACATGGAAGAAATAAGAGTCAATTCTTCTAAGGTGTCTTCTGTCCTTCACACTTGCACCATGGACTGAGTACATGTATGCATGTGGTGTGTGTGTGTGTGTGTGTGTGTGTGTGTATTTATTCACACACACATGAAGTGAATAAATAAACAAATAAATAAATGTAATTATCAAAAGAGGACTGGAGATGCAGTTCAGTGGAATAGGGCTTATATAGCATGCAGGAGGCCCTAGGTTTAATTCTCTGCAACAAATGCATGTACGTGCGTGCGCGCGCGTACACACACATACACACACACACACACACACACACACACACACACACACAGCTTGCACATCCTCTGGATTTTTATGTTCCATCACATGTATGGGAGGCTGCATGTAGTATTAATTAATTTTTGTTAAACACCGCGAGGGGAGCCAACTATACATACAAGCTGCTAAATCGATGAATTATGTTTGTGTGTAGTTCTACCCGGCGTGTGTACAAACAAACCGATCTAATTTACAGTTGACATCCCCCACCTGGTAATAGATGTCACAGTGTAGTATCCGTGGAGGCAGAATGATTTTTTAAAACAGTTTTCTGAAATGTTCTGTCCTTCCTCATGGGTAATTTGTCTGTCACTTTCTGACGTTCCTTTGCCCTACTGGCTCCTTGAGCAGCTTCAAAGGCTGAATCTCCCTGCAGGCAAAGGCATAGAACAATAATTCTGCACAGAAGCAGCTGCTTTGTTATGCTTGAGGTAGGAATGGTGATGATGGGTAATGTAAACTAAACAACTCTCCCTCCCGCTGCATTTGAAGAGATCTTGACAGCTCGAGTCTCGCAGGTCTCTGTTTTGTTCCTTGAAGGATCCACACCGTGAAGAACTCACGGTATAAACATATTGGTTCCCTGGGAAGGTGTCCCAGTCTGCGGACTCACTCAGTGGAAATGTATTATTGTAGCCTAGTCCTGAAGGCTGGAACGCCAGGATCACAGTGTCAGCAGGGCTGGACTCCTCAAGGGCTTCTCTTTTTGACTTGTAGGGAACTCCAGTTGCTTCACCTGTCTCTTCTCTTGGCTGTCCCTTGATGTGTGTCCCTGTATCCCACTCTCCTATGGCCACAGTGGTCACTTGGGATTGGGGCTTACCTCAATGACCTTGTTTTACTTGGTTACTTCATTTTATTTATTTTGAAAAGAATCATCTTCAAATATAGTTACATTCAAAGTTCTGGGAATTAGGGCCTCAATATAAGACTTTATATTGGATCTGAAATGTCCCCCAGCAGCCCTTGTGCTTGATATTTAACAGTGGTGAAAAATTCATTAGTTGATATAGTGGTCTCTCTCTCTCTCTCTCTCTCTCTCTCTCTGTGTGTGTGTGTGTGTGTGTGTGTGTGTGTGTGTGTGTGTGTGTGTGAAAAGAGAGGGAGACACAGAGACAGAGACAGAGACAGAGACAGAGAGACAGAGAGAGAGAATATGTGTGTGTACCATATTGGAATACTGGGCCTTCAACATGCTAAGCACATGCCCTATATATCATTATGTTCCTATTTCCCTTTCTCTTTATAACTTGATTTGTCTCAGGTATTTGTTACAGTACTAAAAATAGCTAACATACATATTGGGGGCCATAATTCAGTCCATAGCAGTGGGGTTTGCTCTTGGCATAGGGTATCTCTTCAACTGATAAAAACCTCCTTTGTGGTTTCCAGAATATGAACTTTATCCCAAAGCTTATATTTTTCATTCTCACTTAATTTCCAAAGCCAGTTTTCCCGTTTCCCTGCGGCTGTCTCTGGTGGGATGGAAGAAAGCTACTCTGACCTAAAGACCATAAAGAGGTCATATCTGGCCTCAATTCATGCGAGTGACAGAGGACCTAGAAAATGTTACACTGAACGAATGGTAAATAACTCCAACCTGAACCAAACTAGCACACCTATGTGATGGCTCCCAGGTCTCTAGAACTAGATGGCATCTGGATTGTCACATGGCTATGTCCAATAGAACACTGTGTGGTGGTGAGAATGTTCTATTTCTGTCCTGCACAGTGGCTACTTACCCGTATGACTAGGGTTATCCATGGGGCTGGAGTTTTAATTTTAAGTCATTGCTGTATCGATGGCATTACATGGATAGATGCTATCATCTTGGACAGCATAGTCCTAGAGCACAGATAAGCAGGCCCAGCCCTGGTACTTGCCAGTCCTGTAGAACTGGAGCACCAGAGCGCCACTCCTCCTACGACACCCACTCTGCATCCTCTATTAGCTTGAAGCAGCCTTTGGAGAAAGAAGCTATCGCAAAAGTTGGCTCAAGTATTCAGTCCCTGCCACTAGCTTCAAGTTGGGGTGCCCATAAAGAGCGGGCTTGGTTTATTGCCTTGCATACACAAGTCTCCAAGAGACCAGATGAGCATAGCTAGAAATGTTCTTAGCCACAGTGGAAAAGTTCCTGACTGTGAAACGTATGTCTGTGGAGTTATTAACCTGGAAGATGGACTGAAAGCAATTTTGAGCCCACTGTGGACCCCTTTTGGGGTGCTTTGCTGAGAGTGCAAACTAGAGAACCCGGGGCTTGGGTTAAAATAGACACTGTCCACATTGTCTTCTCATTGTTTTAGCATTGCTCCATAAAGTCCCACGCTGTAAGCAGTTAAGTTCTTCGGAGAATCAAGTCGCTCTTGCTCATAGCCATCATGCCCCAGGCTCCGTGAAGCTCAGGTAGGCACCAATTTGGAGTCCGACGATTTTTATTTGTTATTTCATGGAGGTAAGCAGGGTGGGAGTTAGCCAAGACAATGAAGGTAGCCATTACCCTTCGTCGGGCTAAGTATATAATTTCCCCAGTGATCCTCTGAGTAATAACAAAAACTTATGTGAGGTACATGTAGTGTTATATTCCCTGGGGCTTAATATGGCTCTCAGTAAAATTGATTTTCTGAAATCTTGCAATATACCTCATCAAACTAAATGAAAGCTGCACTGCTTTTATAAGAAGTGATTGGATTTCGTGTGATAAATTAACCCTCACCGTCAGAGAGGTGCTGGGTAATAGGATGGTTCATTTCGGCCCCCATAGAGACCATCCAGGATTTTAATTTTTTTCTACAGGACCTGATTCAATTCCCTCTGGGATTGAAAGGTCTCACCCAACCCAGAGTTTCTTGGGATTTAGCTGGCATGGCCAAAAAAGAATTTCTGTCTTTGTGGTAAGGGGTATTGCTGATCTCTGAGGTCAGAGGACAGAGGTCACACCACACAGGGGATTTTGGAGAATTCTTAGGGAAGTAGGTCTCTTGAAAAGGCAGAAGGGGGCTTAATCCAAGAGCAGGATAGATTGCATCTCTGTCCTCTGCAACACAGCCAGCTTTATTGGGAGGTGTGTGGTGCCTCCCCGCCTGCTCTTTAAGCTTTATATATTGTTTATATATTCATAACACTTCTTGGGTGGCTGAAATCAGCTTTGCAACTCGGAGAGAAAATGACTGGCTATCTGAAACCGAACAATCCCTCTGTAAATAAGCACAGGAACCAGGCCTTAGGCAACCCAAGGGGGACATCTTCCTTTGGAAGGGAAAAGTAAGTATGATTGGGCTTTGATTCAATCCATCCCTAGGAGACAGTTCCTAAGGTAATGCAGCCTGAGAGAAATCACTCCAAGCAAATCCAAGGGGATGACAGGGTCCTCCTCTGTGGGGGTGATCAGAATCCATTAGGCACAAGAACGCAGCTCTCTATGACAATATTGAAATCCAAGGGCTAGTGTGTATCATGGGCCTGAGCAATGCATAGCAGCCCCACCTACCTGGCAGTCCCCTCATGAAGGCAGCATGCTGCTCGAAATCCGGCTCTCCTCAGCATGGTGGGTTTGGCAAAAGCAGGTAGACCCTCTGAGGGCAGAAATGATGAGGCTCAGTCTGACCAAAGGCCATTTTTTCTGTTCCCGATGCAGTTCAGAACATACTGATTCTGGGTCCACATGCACTCGTGCCATAAGTATATTATGAAGGTCAGAGGTCAACTTTACAGTGTTGATTCTCTTCTACCACCTTGATGTAGGCTCTGGGGCTCGAACCCAGGTCATCAGGCCCTGCGAGTGGCTTTACCCACTGAGCCATCTCGCAGCTGTCCTCTCTTCTTTAGTAAAGGAGCAACCAATGCACGGTGACTTGCAGTTGTCTGGTTTGACTCCCTCCTTATTTACCTGCATTCTTAGTGCACGACCTGGGTACTAAGCATATGGCGTGCTCGGTGGAATCTGGTTGGAAGAGAAGGACAATCAAGTTCCCTGAGGCCACCCGAGAAGCAAGTGGCTGCCCTTAGCAGTTAGGTGGAAGATCCTATGAGGGCAGCTGGGACAGATTCCTAGGTGGGTCACAAGACCGTGTCACCACGTCCCCTCTGTATAGCCCCTCTTCCGTGCGCTACTGAGTCATGATCATTTTCCATTTGGTTTTGTATTACCGTGTCTAGACCTGGAACTTGAACCTTGGCCCCTGGGCCCTGACAGGTTTGGTACAGATCCTAGATTCCCTTGAGCTCCAGTTCTCATTTCACCTTTAAACAGAGAACATGGGGGCAGGAGCTCAGTCTGTAAAATTCTTGCCTCTCAAGATGACAGGATGACAGCCCCCTCCACCTCCAAAGGCAGTATAGGAGCATACATTTGTAGTTCCAGCTTGGGGGAGGCAGAGACAGATAGATCCCTGGGTTTGCTGGCCAGAGAGTCTACCCTATTTAGTGAGCTCCCAGCCAGTGAGAGACCTTGTCTCAAAAAAAATAGATAACACCTGAAGAATGACTGTTGAGGCGAAACTTTACCCCCCATACCAGTGTATACGTGTGCACTGTACCTGTACACACAGGGGCATGCAAGCCCCCCTCCTCCTCAACCCTATTAAATAAAGAAGAGAGGTCTGGGGAACTGCTGCGACTAGGGGCTTTCAATCCTTTATTGTTTTCCTTTGACCTCAGGATGCTGAAAAATACAGCAAGTGTGCGTGCCTGTGTACGCGCGTGTGTGTGTGTTGGGGGGGGTTGTGTATGTGGTAAACTAGAACACAATTTCTTTCTTTGTGGTTGCAAACAGCACCTTCCAAGAGAGCTCTGACCCTTCCATAACATGCTAAATGTTCATTTTTTATTTAGTTTCTACTTTCTTCATATTGCAGCAAGAATTCTGGTTTCCAACTTTCATGTCTATAAATAAGGGTATTTAAGAGAATTGCAGGGTATTTATATCCTCTCTAGCTTCTGTTCTATCTCACCAGAGCACATTATTCCAGGAGACGTCTGTGCTCCCGTGTTGCTCCAGAACGTGAAAAAGGGAGGTTTCCTAGCACTTAGGACTTCCTAGAGTTGAATGCCCACTTCTGAGACACCACTTGGCCCAGATGTGTCCAGATGGGCTGTGTTGTTGGACTTTATGCCTTGCTGAGCTGATTTTAGAGACACACTCTGTGGGATGTCACCATGGCTGTGAGACTGTGACAAAGGTCCGCAAGCACCTGTTTCCCAGACCTACCATTGCATGTGTAGAGTTAAGTCCCCCTTTTACAGATCCTGTCCCTGACTTTGGATGAGTTCTCTTCTGGTTAAAAAAGACGAAGGAAGAGCATCCCTAGGAAAGCAGCAATTCTTGCAGGTCCATCTGTGCTGTGCCTTTTGAAGGGACGAGAGGGTCTATTTCACCTGTTACAACAGGTCCTGTGCCTAAACAGCAGGCTCGGCGCAGAAACCACTGTCCTTGGTCCTGAATTCAAACGTCCGATTGGATGGGAATGCTGGTGACCTTCCAGGAGACTTTTCTCAGGAAAGGCAAGCCCAGGAAGGACAGAGATGAGAGGGGTCTCAAAAGGGATAACGGTGGAAAAAAAACATTTAAAAACAATATAAAGATTTTTATTTTCCAAAACATCACAGTTTCTCTTTCTAAAGAGCTAAGTTTAAAATGAAAGTATGTAGTTTCTGCCTTGCTGTTGAAGAAATTCAGCTGTGACGTATGCTGTACAGTGCTGCATATGTTATATAATATTTACTAAGTTTATGTCTAGGTACAAATTGTTTTCCTTTGCTGGGGTGTATGTGAGGTAGTCACAGGTAAGTGTGCCCCACCCCATTGTTTGGGCTCCACTAGCCCAAGTCAGCAATGGTTGAATCTTCCCCTTATGTTGGTTGGTGTGACTTACTGCAAACACAGTGTTTATGATCAGTGCCAATTCTTAGACATATTAAGGATTTTAGCCATGCTATATATGTCCTCTGAGATATATACTCTCTGTTCCAGTAAAGCCTCCCCCTAAGTTTCTAGAAGTATCTTTCTTTCATTTCACCATAATCTCTTGGTCTTGGGAAGGGCTCCTCAGGAAGGACAGAAGACAAGAATAGCACCCAGAAGTCTCATGCCACAGCTGACAACCTGAGGGCTTTCTGAGAACAGTGTTTTTATAGATGGAAACCCAAACTGAAGGCATTTTCAGGACCCTGACAGCTGCCTCCACCTTGGCTTTTCTATGCAAGGTGCAAGGAGTCTCTTTACAACTAGTGAGGAACATAAAGGCACTATTTTTGGTTAATTGAGAAAATATTCCTTTTAGCCACAAGTAAAACCTTTGAGATTTTCCCTCTTATTTCTCTGTAGGTCTGGGGAAGCGGGTAGCAGTAAACAGTCACACCCCATTTTGTTTCTAGTTAAATGAATTATCATCATAATAATTATCAGTCAAAACATCTGGTTTGGGCACGGATTGATACAGAAATTTCTCAGTGCAAAATGTGAGCTTTTCCCTTATTTTCTAACCCTTTCTAACTTCGCAGCTCCTTGGACTGACCGCCACACTAGTTGAGCATGAACCCTTGGAAGTTGTTATTGTATCTCTTTCAAATTTGCAAGAGCTGTCTTAAGAGACAGTTACCATTATCCACAGTACCATTTTCATGTGTCCTTACTGCTTGGTTGGTTTTTTTAGTAAAACCATATTTACGAACGCAGAGTTTGGTTGCTTATATCTGTCTTTATGCTGTCTCCATGAGAACTCCTAGGAGAACCGGCCCGGTTACCTTTGGCATTTACACAGATGCTGCTGTGAGAGATTCCTGTCTAGGATGTGATAGGGTGAGTTTGTAGTGGGGCTTGATAGAATGGTTTTCTAGAAGTTTGAACCTTGAACCACCTTTATGTCTTCATGTGTGTGTGTGCGTGCACACACACACACACACACACATACACATGCACATACGCACACATACACACATTCACACGCACATATGCGCACACATGCACACGCACACACGCACACACACGCACATACACACACACATACACACACACACACACACACACATATGCACACACACGCACACATACACGCGCACACACACACACACACACACACACACACACACGCACATACACACATACACATACACACACAACACACGCACACATACACACACACATACACACACACAAACATACACACGCACGCACACACACACACACATACACACACACACAAACATACACGTGCGTGCACATTCCTAGGCTCATCATACTTGACTCCATTGCACCAGACTTTGTAGGAAATCTTCCCAAAGCACACAGAGATTGGAGAACAACTCAGAGTATGTGAATATTTGTCAAAGTCCATAACCTTAGCTCTAGAGCTTTTGTCCTGATGCATGAATCTGACTAAAAATCCTGGCATTTGCTTAACAACGCTTACACATGTGTTCCTGGCATCGTACACCAAGAGCTGCTTAAGCATGAAGTTGTGCTGAAGCCCAACTTGTCATCCAGAGAAAGAAGGTCACAGTGAGCCACTCGGTGACACAAAGTCTATGGGTCACCAAGCAGGAGATTTGGCCATATCATTATAAAATGCTCGACCTTAACTGCGGCAGTTTATCAGAAAAATCTGGGAAGTAAAGAGCTGGGGTGGGCAGGTTTTCACTCTAGAGTTCCTCCGAGCCCCAGGCCCACTTCAACCTAAGAGTTTCAGCTTCCATCTTTTGTCTACTCAAACCTCACAAGGTTGCGTTTGAAACCTGGGTCTGATGCTTAAAACGGAGGCAAAACAAAGACATACATTAGACTGGATGGTCTATAAGAATGCTCTTGGCCTGGGATTTCTTTCTTTCTTTCTTTCTTTTTTTTTTTTTTTGTGGCTTTCTGAGGGAAACACATTTTCCTCCTTTTGAAACAGACTTGTGTAAGACTACATCAACTCTTTTGTGTGTCAGAGCCATCTTACAAAATGCTAATTTAACATTTACAGTTTAAAAATAAGTCAAGGAGAGAAGTTCCCTTTGGCCCATAAGAAGCATATATAAACTTTAGACTGCTTCTGTCAAACAGAAGTTGGGGTTTTCCTAGGCCAAGATGCTTTAGCAGTAGACGGCAGCAATAGATGGGTTCCTAACGCTCTTAGGGTCTTGCAGTGGGGGGAGGGGGTACATAAGGCTGAGATGTCTGAACAAGCTGACAAGGATGCTGTTGGAGTTTGGAATCTATATGGTCTTAAATCTCCTGCCTGGGCTCTCTCCATATTAATGAAGGCCAATTAAGAGTTCATTGCTCATTGAGAATATCTGTTCAGAACTGTTTTTCTGTCGTACCACACAGACACCTCATCCTGTCAGAGCCAGTAGCAGAGGGGGAGGACTGATCCAGAGAACATTTATTCAGGGACAAGTTGAGGCAGCCAAGCAAAGTCTGTCAGTATACCCACCAGAGAAGCAAAGAGCTGTGACTAAGTACACCCCATGTTAGGAAGTATTTTGAGAGCCCATAGGTTGCCACAGCCAAGTACTGGCGACCAGGTGGTCTAAAGGACAGAAGTTCATTTCCTCATCATTTTCAGGGCAGCAGACTAAGATGAGGCTACTCTCTTCTGACACCTCTCCTTGTGTTGCAGGCAGCCTCTTCTTCCCATGCCTTTGTATAGTCCTATGTGCCAGTATCTGCCTTGTCTCTGTGTTTGTCCTAGTCACCCCTTCTTATAAGGACAGCAATAAAATTAGATTAGGATACAGCCCGCTGACCTCATTTTAACTCAATTAAATACAGTCACACTCTGAGGTCCTGGTTTTAGGGCTTTCCCATGTGAATTTGTGGGAGGGCACAATTTAGTTCATAATTGTGCTAATAAAGATGGGAGATTTTGAGCTGGACTTAATAACACTGTTATTATCATTAGTTATCACAACTTGGCATGCACTTCTCTCCTCATGATTAATTTCTCATCAGGCCAATCTGAAACACCTCTCTTTACTTTTCCTGTGTTTACTTTTCCTGTGTCCCTGCACAGAACTGGCCAGTTGTAGCCAGAGCTGGGGATTAAGGGTGTTTTAGCGTCTGAGTTCTGGGAACATGTTGGACACGACCTTCTTGAGAATGGTTTTATATATTCTCCATGTACTGATTGGCTCCAGGCATTTTGGTATAAGGTGTTTAATGGTGAAACCATTTTGATTTTGTTTTGAGGTAGGGAAACTTTTTTTAAGCTACTGAATAAGCAATCATGGCTGGGCAGGAACAGGATTTTAACAGTGGGATGGTATGAAACACTCAGAGTCAGACAGGAACGATAAAAATATCTCGACACAATGGGGGATTATGAAAAGTGCCTATTGAGCTGTTGCTGAAACCCTGTAGGGCCATAAAGGAAAGAGAATGTTCATCTAGAGGCGACCTTCCACACTCATTCATAAGTGAAGCGCTTCCTGGGATGACAACTGCCAGGGCTCCATAAATACTGGGTGATTGATTACTAGGAAAAGAGAGAAGCCAAACCCAGAACAGTCACCCCAGACTTCTGTTCTTAATATTTGAAGAAGCCTGAAGTTAAATCGTCCAGCCGTGGTGGAAGAGTTAAGCTAACTGGAGCAGGAAGAGGATACTTCCTGCCACTCAGGAAGGGATTCAGAACGAAGGGAGACAGCGTTAGTAACAAGCATGGCAGATTGCCTGTCCTGTCCTAGGTGTCAGATATGTGTCTACATCGATTAGACACTCCCTAGCACCCCTTCCGATTCTAACATGGGGATTATTCTCTTGAGTGTACATCAGCGAATGAGTTTGGGCAGTTCTGAGTGTTTTCCCAAGGTCTTTTTGCAAGATGGGGTTGGGACTGTGTGCTTCCACAAACTTGACCGTTGTGACACATAGAGAAAACTATCTCTCTATGGAACACTGTAACGACCAGGTATGTAAATCAGAAACCATTTGAATTATTGTAATGGCGAGAATTGAATATGAGGATGTGGTTAATAGGCATTAGAGCTGAGAAGGCATGGGACTTGCAAGTTCGTTAATGAAAGGCCTTGCAGTTGCTATTTCTAGACTAGGGAAAGAGAAAAGGAAGTGAATGGGACCCTGGAAGGGTGTTATAAGGACCTGTGGGAAGTCTTCTGGGGAAGCTTGCTGACCAGGGACTGATGGGACCATCATCAGAATTTGGAACAGGGGGCCCTGGCATGTACTCTTGCAAATGTGCTGTCTGCAAAGTGCTCAAAAAACTAGGAACCGTGCTACTGTAGGGCCGAAGGGTCGGTAATCAGAAGCAACAAGTCCTTTCTCCCTCTGCCTGCCTCCAGTCTCCTTTTATGCCCTTACCAGAGCACTCTTGGGCAGGTCCTCTGTAGAACTAACACTGGCCTCAGAGATGGGTCTGTGGCTGGGATGCCATAAAAGACTGGTTGGCACTCAAGATTGCTAGCTCAAGGTGTCTTTTGCCAATGCTAGACCCAACCCCATTGTCACTCTGGGCACCGAGGGGTGCGGAGGGATATCACATTGCCAGCTTGCCTACAGAGCATTACAGGGAGGCTACCAGGAAGCAATGCTTTAGGCCAGCAGGAGGAGATGAGCTGGTATCTAGGGGAGAGAGGTGAGAAGGCAATTCTCTAAGATGCTAGAAAATAAGGAGAATGTCCACAGGTTGGAGAGGGAACACAGAGACCACAGGCATTGGTTCTGGAGACAGACTACCAGAGCTGAATGGCTGTTCTAGCCCTTCAAGCTACCCTGACCTATAGGTTAGCTACTTAACCTCCATGGAGCCGCTGTGGGGATTAAATAAAATAATCCTGGTAATGTGCTTAGCCCAGTATTTGCTGGAGGGTGATCATTCAATAAGTGTTAGGCTCTATTATTGGAAAATAGGTGGAAACTCATTCACCCACTCCATCCTGGAGAGGTTCCTGCAAATGCACTGACAGCTTCCTTCCTCATCCTGACAGTTCTGTGCCACCCAAAGACTGTATTGACTGTAACTTGACCTTGATTGGTCAAGTGGATCCTTTATACTGCATTGCAAACCTGGAGTGATGGGGTTTTCTGGTTGGTTCTTTTGCCAACATGACATACACTTGAATTGTTTGGAAAGAGGGAACCTCAATTTAGAAAATGTGCCCCACCCCCAGATTGATCTATAGGCAAGCCCATGGAGCATTTTCTTAATTAATGGTTAACGTGAGAGACCTCAGTCCATTGTAGGTGGGGCTAATTCTGGGCAGATGCTATAAGAGAGAACAAGCCACGAGGAACAAGCCGGTAAGCAGCTCTCTTCCATTCTATATGACCTCTGCTTCAGTTCCTGCCTCCAGGTTCTGACCTTGAGTTCCCCCCTGATTTCTCTGGATAACGGACGACTGCTGTAAGAAGAAACAAACCCTTCCTCTCCAAGTTACTTTTGGTCATGAAGCTTTATCACAGCAATAGAGACCATATCTGAGACAGGGGAGTGGTATCATTCCTCGTTTTACTGACCAGTGTGATCCAGGTCCTTGTGACAGTCACTACCTTGTGATCTGGGAGTGTTGTTTTTTCTGTCACTGCCATTTGAACAACAGTTCTCCATTCTGAACAGAGATGTTAGAGCAGTCAGACTCAGCTGCCTGTTCCTGGTGACTGCGGTTGCTCAACCAAACGTGATATTTACAAGAGCAGCTTCATGGTACACCTGGGGAAGTACCAGTTGCAAAGGCCATGTGCTGTGCCTAAGGCACCCTAGGGACAAACATTCTACTTCGATCCTTGAGCTTGTATCATATCTTTGCACCAAGCCTGCTATTGTACCCATCCCTGCATAGAAAACTGTACCAATGAGATTCCCTTTCAGCTCTGAGATGACCTCGCCCACAGTGTTGGCAGTGCCAGTGGATACAGGGATGATGTTTTGGGAAGCCTTATGCCCATCACACCACAATTTCCCACAGGAGCCATCCACAGTCTTTTGGTGGCAGTGATAGCATGGACTGTGGCTATGAGTCTTTTCATGATGCCAAAGTTGTCGTGGACAGCCTTGGCCGGGGGAGCTAAGCAGTTGGTAGTACAGGGAGCTTTGGTGACAATCTTGAATGAATTTTCATACTTCTCATGGTTCACACCCATCAAAAACATGGGGTATCAGCAGAAGGGTTCAAGATAATTATCCTTTTGGGTCTATCCTTCAAGTGAACCCGGACCTTCTCTATGGTGGCGAAGATGCCAGTAGACTCCACAACATATTTGGTACCAGCATCACCCATTTGACGTTGGCAGGATCTCACTTCGGGAGGATGGAGATGGCCTTCCTATTGATGACAAGTTTTCCATTCTCAGCCTTAATTGTGCTGTGGAACTCGCCATGGGGTGAATCACACCAGAACATGTAGGCCATGTAGTTGAGGTCAAAGGGGCCATAGAAGAGTTAAAGGCACCTCAAAAGCCAAATCTATCCTCCCTGACCTTCATGAGAGGATAAAGCTGTCTCTGGGATGGAACAGAGTAGAAAGCCACCTTAAAACATCTTTGTTTTAATTAAATGTACTTTTGTGTATGTATGTTGGGGGGCATAGCAGACTGGAGCCATGGCGTACACACAGAAGTCAGGAGAGAACAGGTAGGAGCCACTTCTCTTCTTCCAACCTATGGGCCCCACGGATTGAACTCAGGTGGTTTGGTTTGGTGGCAAATGAATTGTTTAACAAGTGGAAAGGGAGGTGCCCATGTGAAAATTCCTTGTTTATTTGACACCTGAAATCTCTCCAGTGTAGTACATCACTACACTGGCAAGTCCTAGCACCCATCAATAAACAACAAAAACCCCAATATTATCTTCATTCCAGGAACCAAGAGTCTTTAGATCTTGGGATATTAACAGTTCCACTTGGAAAGGAGAAAGAGTTTCTTGCAGGAAGCACTTGGAGACCAATGGGTTAATTAGTGAAGGTTTAAATTAGGAGTTCCTAGTTTGGGCTCATGTCCTAGCTATTAAGTTGTTAGTGTTAATTGGTGAACCTACTGGAAAAAGAAGATACAGCAGGTTTTCAAGGTTATGTAATTATCAACTGGCCTTTTGAAGGAATAGTGTGCAGGAACTAGAAAAAAGTCTAAGTGTCTTCTTTTTAAATGAAACACTTCTAGAAGGAAATATCTGTGAATTCACCATGGTTCTGGGGAATTAGTCCCACTATTCCAGAGCTGTGGAATGCTCCTTTGACAAACTCTTCTGTCAGCCTCTGCTGCTCTGTCTTGTGCCAACAGAATGCCCAGGTATGGCCTGGGTGAAAAGAGTCCTGGAGTAGACATGTCTGTTGAGGAAGCTGACTCCTAAATATGTCATTGTTTAACCTCCTGCAATCTGCTTCATTCTGCTCCCTGGGTCACCCAAGGCCTGCCTTTGGGGTTCACATCTCAACCCTGCCTTCCCGGTCAATTTGGACATTTAGGTAAATCGATAAATGAGGAGGCATTAGTGATGCAGGGACCATTAGGATGGTCAACATGGCCAATTTGTTACTTTTAAGAAAGAGTGTCTGGTTAATGTGAGTGGTCCTGACTCCCAGGCTAGCACTCCTCTCCCAACCCTCAGAATAATTTCTGTGTACCTGGTCCCACAAAGGCCACCTGGAGAAGTATAGAGAATCCTCCAAGTTTTATGCAGACAGAGATCTGGGGGACAGACCTAGGATGTGGGTGGACCCTGAGAGTGGTCATCTTGGAGATGGATTTGCTCCGTGTTTTCTGCTGTTGATACCCCAATCCTTACTGGGTCCAATGGACGAAGCACACATCTCTCTCCCTTTCTTCACAGTTTTCAAAGGGAAAGTAGCTTCAAAACTAAGGCAAATTTAAAGGAATACACCATTAAATCAACCTCCACAATTATGTAGGTGCTCTAAACCTATAGGGAAGAGAAGGTGGAGGACCTAAAGGTCATCTTCCTTAGCCATGTATCATCACCCCTTGAGTGGTATGAGCTAAGCTGTCTCTCACTGACAGGACCCCCTTCTTTGTATGAGAACCTGGTATCCCATTACCCCTGACACCTGATCAATTATTGATTTTAAAGATCCCAGTCTCCTTATGGGGCCAATTTGGCAGTAGCTTCTCCTTCTTGGATCTTGGCCCACGGCAAACCAAAGTTGCATTTAAATGTTCCTCTCGTGTGGCTCTGTCCCATTGCTATGCATGGTGTTTTAGCTCCTGGCACACCATTCCTGCAACCCAAGAGTCTGGGGCTAGCCACTCTGAGGACCTGATTCTTTGACTTTGCTTTTTGTTCCTTTGGCAACCTGGTTTGTGTCTGACTAAATCTGGCCTGTGACCTTGACTCTCTAAAGAACCTTGCTGTTAAAAACTTTTCCCAAGCTCCCAGGTTCAGGACTCTGCTAGCTTTGTGATGATAGGGAAGAGAGAAGGTGTACAGAAATACACTGTTAGGAACTCTTCATAGAGCCCTGTATTTGTGGTGGTTTGCTTAGCCCAATAAATAGCATTATTAGGAGGTGTGGCCTTGTTGGAATAAGTGTGACCTTATTGGAGGAAGTCTGTCACTGTGGAGGCAGGCTCTGAGACCCTCCCCCAGCCATGTATGAGACAATCTTCTCCTGTTTGCCTTTAGAACAAGATGTAGAACTCTCAGCTCTTCCAGACTCAGAGCCTGGATGCTGCCATGCTTCCTCCTTGATAATAATGGACTGAACCTCTGAACCTGTAAGCTAGCCCCAATTAAGTGTTGTCCTTTATAAGAGTTGCCTTGGCCATGGTGTCTCTTCATAGCAATGGGAACCCTAAGTAAGACAGAAATTGGTACCAGGAGTGGGGTATTGCTGCGATAGACCTGACCATGCTTTTTGTTTGGAGGAATGTAGATTTTGGGGCTTTGGAGAGCAGTGGGATGCTTTAAGTGGGTCTTAATGGGGCATCCTAGTAGGAATATAGAAGGCATTGGTGCTGAGGGTGATTTGAACTGTGCAGACCTGCTCCAAGAGGTTTCAGTGGAAAAGAATTTCAGTAAGTGGCCTAGAGACTGGCTATGTGGTATTTAGGTGAAGAATGTGGCTGCTTTTAGCCTTTATCTGAAGAGGCTACCTGAGGCTAAGGTAAAGATATTTATATTAATTGCACTGACAAAGGAAGTCTCAAAAAAGCCCAGCAGAAACTTTTTCCCTCTACTTTAGTCTCAGGAAGAGCATTTTGATTAAGTGTAGCAAGCTTCAAAAGGAGGAGTGTAAAACATATGGTTCAAAGAGTAAAGGGGCACCAGTAAGTAGAACAGAGCTGAATCCTATGTTGAAGAAGATAAACAGATTAAGAGAGTGGTGACTTCAGGGCACAATCCCACCCAACTACTGTCTATGCATTTGTGTTGAATAAGGAATAGTTATATCTAGGCATTATTATTATCTGGTATTGCTTTCACTTAGACTTTTGATCTGGAATGAACTACAATCCAGAAGTGAAGGACACAGGCTTTTGATCCAGATCTTGAGGAATAATGGGCATAAAAAGCAGGCTCAGGCATGATGGTACATGCCTCTAATCCCAGCATTCAAGAGATAGCCATGTAGCTCTCTGAGTTCAAGGTCATTCTACAGAACAAGTTCTAGGACAGTCAAGCTTAGACAGTGAAAGAGTGGGAAAACAGAATACTAGTGTCAGTGTAATAGAACAAGGAGGTCATATTCCAGCTCCTGCAAGCAGCAGAATTCAGCAGCTTTGGTTATGTGGCTCTAGCTTTAGAGTCAAAAATAAAAGGAACTACTGGGACAATGGACACTGGTTAGGTGAAGTTAAGAAATTATTTGTGATTAAGAAGAGAACAGAATCTCTGAGGTGAGATGTGGGACATGTTTTCTGAGAACTCAAAGAAGCTATGTTCCTGAGATAGTCAAGGTTGTACCTCATGCAGCAACTAGACCTGGTAATGCATAGGAATCACCTAGGTGGTACTGGTTTTTAAGGCATGAAGGGGTCATGGAGAGCAGTTGAGTCTTGGCACTGTGAGAGGCCATGGAAGGCCATTGGTGAAGGCGCAGCCTCAGTTGTAGTTGACGGCCCAGGTATGAAGGGGTCATGCAAAGATGTTGAGGTTTTGCACCATGAAGAGAGCCTATGGGAGGTTATGAGAGCCTATGAGAGGTGAAGCCTAGTTGTAGCAGAAGACCTCAGTGTATTGGAGATATCAGTACCATGGAATAACCACCAAGAACAGCAGCAGCAGAGGAGTAGAGTCAACTACAGCTTAGAGTGCTACAGAGGGCAGAGCTGGAGAAGTGACCCAAGCCCTTTAGAGGAGCCTAGAAGATCATGTGAAGATCCCAGACATTGGAACAATAAGCTATAAAGTTGCCTTGTAAACCCCAAGATGTAGAAATGTCAGAGCTGTGGGATACCTGCTGAGGAAAGCTGCTAACGGGGAGTGGAACCAGCCCAAGAGAATGAAGTTTGTTGCTGCTGAATGCCAGATCTGCTAACGGCAGTCAACAAGGATGAAAGGAATTGGAGATTTGAGGAGCACTTTAACATCGGACATGGAAATGCAGAGTTTGGAATTTGACCGGCTGGCTTTTAGACTTGCTATGGTCCGGTATTTCCTTGCTGTGACATTTTGGAGGAGTAATATATACTCTGTGCCATGAGATGTGGAGGTACGTGATCTGCTTTTCTGATTTTGATTTTATAGGGAATTCCAGTTAAGTGACTAGATGAATCTCAGAAAAGACTTTCAACTTTGGACTTTTAACATGGTTGGGACTGCTATAGACTATAGGGATGTTTGAAGTTGGACTAAATATATTTTGCATTATGCTATGGTTAGGTATGGTTCCCATAGGCTCATGTGTTTCAACAAGTCTATGGGGACCAGGTAGTGGAATGTAGTGGTTTGAATATGCTTGACCCAGAGAGTGCCACTATTAGGTGTGGCCTTGTTGGAGTAGGTGTGGTCTTATGGGAGGAAGTATATCACTGTGTGGGTGGGCTTTGAGACCCTCTCCTTAGCCACATGGGAGACAGCCTCCTGTTTGCCTTCTGAACAAGATGTAGAACTCTCAGCTCTTCCTGTACCATGCCTGCCTGGATGCTATCATGTTTCCCACCGTGATGGTGATAGACTGTTGAACCTCAGAACCTATAAGCAAGCCCCAGCTAAATGTTGTCCTTTAAACAGAATTTAAAAGAATTGCCTTGGTCATGGTGTCCCTTCACAGCAATGGAAACCCTAAATAAGACAGTATTATACTAACAAACACCACCTCTCCGGTTAAAACAAAACCATTATAAATTTAGGGCTAGGAGTGTAGCTCAATGGTAAAGAACTTGCTTTGAGTGCACAAAAGGCCTGGGTTTGAGCCTCCACCCTGTCCAAGAGTTAAAAAATAAAAAAAAATATAAGTTTATGAAGGTACAAAGAATAGGGAACCCACAGAAAACTGAAGTGGGCTATTTGCATGATATGTATTTACAAATAATTATAACAACAGGTGCTAATTAAGCGATGGAAATATTCCGGAAGCTGTGAGTTCTGGTGCAGAGGATTTATGGGTGGTAAAGCAGAGTCTCTGTTTTCATGGTGCTGATAATGTAGTGGGAGGGAACAGGCCACGGGGATGACTAATGAGCAGATTGATTGGTATACGGAATGCAAGAGAAATCAACAGAGCAGACAGAGATGGTAGCGCCTGGAGGGGCAGGCTACATATTGAAAGAAGGAGGTTAGACCTCTTAGAGATGGATTCATCTAAAGGACTGCAAGGAAATAAAGTAGTGATCTAATGAGAAATTTGCAACAAGCAAGAGTGTTCTGTGAAGGCCTTTACATGTTCAAGGAATAGCAAAGAAGCCAACATGCCTGAAACTGGGCACCTGGAGGTACAGCAAAGAGATAAGGGAAGGCCCCAGGTCATGGAAGGTGCTATAGGCATTGTAGCATCCGAGGCTCTGAGAGAGATCAGGAGCCAAAGTTTGGATTTGCACAGACAAACAATATAATCTGACACAGAAGTATCATCATTATCGCTATTTATTTGTGTGTGTGTGTGAGAGAGAGAGAGAGAGAGAGAGAGAGAGAGAGAGAGAGAGAACATATCATAGCACATGTGAAAATACTAGAGAAATACTTTGCTAAATCAGTTTTCTCCCATCTTTCCATGGGTTCTGGGAATTGAGCTCAGATCACCATAGCACATGTTTACCCACAAAGCCATCTTGCTGGCTCTGACATATTTTGAAAGAGCTTTGCCTTTAATTTATTGATCAGTTGCGATGATGCCAGGAATTATGCTAAGTAGCACACATGAACTGTCCCTTTAAATCTATGCAGCAGCTTTCAGGGAGATTCTGTTATCCTATGTAAATTGTAAGAATCGAGAAAACAGAGGTTCAGAGAAGCCAGGCCACCACATGCCCTTGGATAGTGAACAAGCTCAGGGTCTGAATTATCTTCTCTGGATTAAAATCTTTCTCCACATATGACAATTTGCAGTTTAAAGACCATACTTATAAGATCCAGTCCATATGATCCATGCTCCAGGAAGGACAATTGAGGCTGATTCTCGCACACTTTTTAATGATACGTCTCTTCAGCCTCTGGATGAGGTGGGGTTAGGCCTCTGATACACACATGGTGTGCAGCCCCTACATGAGCAATACCAGCCCTCTATCTCAGGCCTCTTTCACAGAGTTGCCACAGACTCCTGAGGGAGAGAGAGAGAGAGAGAGAGAGAGAGAGAGAGAGAGAAGAAGAAGAAGAAGAAGAAGAAGAAGAAGAAGAAGAAGAAGAAGAGGAGGAGGAGGAGGAGGAGGAGGAGGAGGAGGAGGAGGAGGAAGATGGAAGAAGAAGAAGGAGGAGGAGGAAGAGGAGGAGAGAGAAAGAAGAGAGAGAGAGAGAGAGAAAGAGAGGAGGAGGAAGAGGAAGAGGAAGAGGAAGAAGAAGGAGGAGGAGGAAGAGGAGGAGAGAGAGAGAGAGAGAGAAGAAGAAGAAGAAGAAGAAGAAGAAGAAGAAGAAGAAGAGGAAGAGGAAGAGGAAGAGGAAGAGGAAGAAGAAGGAAGAAGAAGAAGGAAGAAGAAGGAGGAGGAGGAAGAGGAGGAGAGAGAGAGAAGGAGGAGGAGGAGGAGGACAGAGAGAGAGAGAGAGAGGAGGAGAGAGAGAGAGAGAGAGAGAGAGAGAGAGAGAGAGAGAGAGAGAGAGAGAGAGAGAGAGATATCCTCAATCTCTGGATGGCCATGGGGCCCAAATAGGGCACTAGCATCCCCAAAAAGTCAGAATCTAAACTTTAGTCTGTTTGGGTTGCTTTGGTCAATCATCTGAGCCATTCACATGTATCTGAGAAGTGTGGATATAAGTAGGTTGAGGGCATTTAGTGCAAAGGTTGGGACAAGATTTGAGGGTTCTATTGGGGAACAGATGTCCAAAAAGCTATTTAAAAGGATGGGGAAACCTCCCTGGTGTGCAGGGAGTGAGGGTGGGGGGGTCAGCCTGCTCTGCTGGGCGGTCCCATGGTTGGAGGCTTTTCAGCAACCATGAGAGTCAAATCTCTAAAGACAATTATTGTTTAAAGTGTGCAGACACCTCACTAGAAAAAGGTACAGGATGAAGGAAACAGTAGAAACTCCAATTTATGTCCTTTTAGGGCTTCCTCAGGAAGGTGTGCTTCTGCCATGGAATGAAGCAGAGTGTCCCTCCAGAGATGTGAGACTGGAGGACAGAGCTCACCCACTGACTTTCTGTCAACTTAGCACCCAAACATGGTCCAAGTCCTCCCTTGGAGCTCTGAGGGGCAGCTGGGGCTTCTACAGAAGATTGCCTGGACTCTGGTCTTTCCCTCAGCACAGGAGGCTGGTCCAAGTTCACACTCACCCTGGGAGGTGTGAGAAGGATAGTTCAAGCTCACACTCTCATCCTGGGAAGTGTGAGGAGGTTGGTCCAAGCTCACACTCTTGCCCTAGGAGGTAGCATTGCTTTTGGCTTTCTTGATGGAGCATGTTTGGCTAAAGCACAAATGGCAGCTTCCTGTGAAGAGCACTCCCCTGTGGTTCTCTGTCTGTAGCAGGCAAAGCTGGAATGTCATTCTGGAGCCTGTATGTGGGCTTCTGTTTATACAAAATGGTCCACACTGTCCCAAAGAACAGAGCAGATGTTGGCTCAAATGGGCTTTTATGTGTGTCAGTTATTTTCAGAGGTGAGGTGGGTAAAGGCTTTGAGTAAGGCTGGAAAAAGTCAGATTCTTGGATGTGGTAGAAAGAAAAAGGGAACCATGTGAAGGCCAATACAACAGGGAGATGGGAGGAATGGCCAGGGAGTGTCTGTGAACACAGACATTGCCATGTGTCTGAACTCACGAAGCACTGCAACGGAGAGGTGCATTCCACTTGTTAAAAGGTAGACAAGAGGTGCCCAGAGCTGAACTGAAACAGGTCCACAGCTCTCTGTACCCAAATCCTGTGGAGGAGAGAGCTGGACTCTCAGAAGTGTGGACCATCCTGAGAGGTCAGAGGAGACAACTACTTCTGCCCACATTCCTGACCAAAAAGGAACCTGCCTAGTGCCCTTTGTGCCCTCTGGGCACAGGGACCTAGGAACAATCAGAGGCAGGACCCTTCGGGTTTCTGCCTGTGCTGAGAGCTGAAAGCCACTCGCCAGGAGCACCGACACACCTGAGAGCAGAGGTAAGACCAATTCTTCTACCTGGAGGCTTCAGGTCACACAAACACAGGAGTATCTCTCTGTTCTCAGATTCAACTGAAAGAAAACAGGTCTACAGGAGTGCTGACTCACAGGAGGATTAAGCCACTGTCAGAGACAGCAAAACAAACTAACACCAGAGATAACCTGATGGTGATAGGCAAGCTCAGGAACCTAAGCAACACAAATCAAGACTACTTGGCATCATCAGAGACCAGTTCTCCTACCAAAGCAAATACTGGATACCCAAACACACTGGAAAAGCAAGATTTAGATTTAAAATCACATTTCATGATGATGATAGAGGACTTTAAGAAGGACATAAATAACTCCCTTAAAGAAATACAGGACAACACAGGTAAACAAGTAGAAGCCCTTAAAGAGGAAACACAAAGGTCCCTTAAAGAATGACAGGAAAACACAACCAAACAGGTGAAGGAATTGAACATCCAGGATTTAAAATGGAAATAGAAACAATAAAGAAATCACAAAGGGAGACAACCTTGGAGATAGAAAATCTAGGAAAGAGATCAGGAGTCATAGATGCAAGCATCACCAACAAAATACAGGAGAGAAGAGAGAATCTCAGGGGCAGAAGATACCATAGAAAACATTGGCACGCTCTTACCCCCATACTCTTTGTTCTTCTCTGTTCTTGCCCCCTTCCCCCTCCCTACCACATGCCCATGGTCTTTCCTATCTTCTTCTACTCTTCTCTCATTAAATGTCTCTGCATGGAAAAAAAAGAAAGAAAAAGAAAACATTGACAGCACCATCAAAGATATTGTAAAACACAAAAAGCTCCTAGTCCAAAATATCCAGGAAATCCAAGAAACAATGAGAAGATCAAAACCTAAGGATAATAGGTATAGAAGAGAGCGAAGATTCCCAACTTAAATGGCCAATAAATATTCAAAAAATTATAGAAGAGAGTTTCTCTAAGCTAAAGAAAGAGGTACCCATAAACATACAAGAAGCCTACAGAACACCAAATAGATTGGACGAGAAAAGAAATTCCTCAGGTCATAAAATAGTTAAGACACCAAATGTACAAAACAAAGAAAGAATATTAAAAAGCAGTAAGGGAAAGAGGTCAAGTAACATATAAAGGAAGACCTATCAGAATTACACCGGACTTCTCACCAGAGACTATGAAAGCCAGAAGACCCTGGACAGATGTCATACAGACACTACGAGAACACAAATGCCAGCCCAGGTTACTGTATCCAGCAAAACTCTCAATTAACATAGATGGAGAAACCAAAATATTCCAGAACAAAACCAAATTTGCACAATATCTTTCCACAAATCCAGCCCTACAAAAGATAATAGATGGAAAACTCCAACACAAGGAGGGAAACTACACCCTAGTAAAAGCAAGAAAGTAATCTCCTTGCAACAGAACCAAAAGAAGAGAGACACACAAACATAATTCCACCTCTAACAACAAAAATAACAGGAAACAACAATCGCTATTCTTTAATATCTCTTAACATCAAAGGTTTCAATTCCCCAATAAAAAGACATAGACGGGGTTGGGGATTTAGCTCAGTGGTAGAACGCTTGCCTAGCAAGGGCAAGGCCCTGGGTTCAGTCCCCAGCTCCAAAAAAAAAACCAAAAAAAAAAAAAAAAAAAAAGAGAGAGAGACATAGACTAACAAGTGGATACATAAAGAAAACCCAGCATTTTGCTTCATACAAGAAACACACCTCAGAGACAAAGACAGACACCACCTCAGAGTAAAAGGCTGGAAAACAACTTTCTACACAAATGGTCCAAAGAAACAAGCAGGGGTAGCCATTCTCATATTGAATAAAATCGACTTTCAACCAAAAATTATCAAAAAGGAAAAGGAAGGATACTTCATGATCATCAAAGAAAAAATCCACCAAGATGAAACCTCTATTCTAAATATCTATACTCCAAATGCAAGGACAACTATAGTCATAAAAGAAACCTTACAAGAGCTTAAAGCACACATGGCACCTCACACAATAATAGGAGATTTCAACACCCCACTCTCATCAATGGACAGATCATGGAAATAGAAACTAAACAGAGACATAGAGAAACTAACAGAAGTTATGAACCAAATGATTTTAACAGTTTTAGAACATTTCATCCTAAACCAAAAAATATACCTTCTTCTTAGCACCTCATGGTACCTTCTTCAAAATTGACCATATACTTGATCACAAAACAGGCCCCAACAGATACAAAGAGATTGAAATAATCCCATGCATCCTAATCAGACCAGTACAGAATAAGGCTGGTCTGCAAAAACAATAATAACAACAGAAAGTCCACATATACGTGGAAGTTGAACAATGCTCTACTCAATGATAACTTGGTCAAGGAAGAAATAAGGAAAGAAATTAAAGACTTTTAAATTTCTAATTAAAATGAAGGCAAAACATAACCAAATATATGGGACACCATGAAAGCAGTGCTAAGAAGAAAATGCATAGCTCTGAGTGCCTCCAAAAAGAAACTGGAACGAGCATATATCAGCAGTTTGACAGCATACCTACAATCTCTAGAACAAAAAGAAGCAAATACACCCAAGAGGAGTAGACAGCAAGAAATAATCAAACTCAGGGCCAAAATCAACAAAGTAGAAGAAAAGGAACTATACAAAGAATCAGCAAAACCAGAAACTGGTTCTTTGAGAAAATCAACAAGATAGATATATCCTTAGCCAGACTAACCATAGGGCACAGAGAATGTATCCAAATTCACAAAATCAGAAATGAAAAGGGAGATATAACAACAAATCTGAGGAAATTCAAAAAATCATCAGATCCTACTACAAAAGGCTATATATTCAACAAAACTGGAGTATCTGGATGAAATGGACAATTTTCTAGACAGATACAAGGTACCAAACTTTAATCAGGATCAGATAAACCATCTAAATAATCCTGTAACTCCTAAAGAAATAGAAGCAGCTATTAAAAGTATCCAAACCAAAAAAGAGCCCAGGTCCAGACGGGTTTAGTGCAGAATTCTACCAGACCTTCATAGAAGACCTCATACCAATACTGTCCAAACTATTCCACAAAATAGAAACAAAAGGAGCACTACCCAATTCCTTCTATGAAGTCACAATTACTCTTATACCAAAACCACACAAAGACCCAACAAAGAAAGAGAACTTCAGACCAATTTCCCTTATGAGTATTGATGTAAAAATAATAAAATTCTTGAAACTGAAACCAAGAACACATCAAAACAATCATCCATCATGACCAAGTACGCTTCATCACAGGGATGCAGGGATGGTTCAATATACAGAAATCCATCGATGTAATACACTATGTAAACAAACTCAAAGAAAAAACTACATGATCATTTTATTAGCTGCTGAGAAAGCATTTGACAAAATTCAACACCTCTTCATGATAAAAGTTCTAGAAAGATCAGGAATTCAAGGCCCATACTGAAACATAGTAAAAGCAGTATACAGAAAACCAGTAGCCAAAATTAAACTAAATGGAGAGAAACTTGAAGCAATCCCACTAAAATCAGGGACTAGACAAGGCTGCCTACTCTCTCCCTACTTATTCAATATAGTACTAGAAGTTTTAGCCAGAACAATAAGAACACAAAAGGAGGTCAAAGGGATACAAATTGGAAAAGAAGAAGTCAAAATATCACTCTCTGTAGATGATATGATAGCATACTTATGTGGCCCCAAAAGTCCCACCAAAGAACTACTAAGACTGATAAACAACTTCAGCAAAGTGGCTGGGTATAAAATTAATTCAGACAAATTAGTGGCCTTCCTCTACTCAAAGGATAAACAGGCTGAGAAAGAAATTAGGGAAATGACACCCTTCATAATAGTCCTAAATAATATAAAATACCTCGGTGTTATTCTAACCAAGCAAGTGAAAAAATCTGTATGACAAGAACTTCAAGTCTCTGAAGAAAGAAATTGAAGATCTCAGAAGATGGAAAGACCTCCCATGCTCATGGATTGGCAGGATTAATATAGTAAAAATGGCCATTTTGCCAAAAAGCAATATACAGATTCAATGCAATCCCCACCAAAATTCCAGTCCAATTCTTCATAGAGTTAGAAAGAGCAATTTGCAAATTCATTTGGAATAACAAAAAACCCAGGATAGCAAAAACTATCCTCAACAATAAAAGAACTTCCGTGGGAATCACCATCTTTGACCTCAAGCTGTATTACAGAGCAATAGTGATAAAAACTGTATGGTATTGGTACAGGGACAGGCAGGTAGATCAGGAGAATAGAATTGAAAACCAGAAATGAACCCATACACCTATGGTCACTTGATATTTGACAAAGGAGCTAAAACCATCCAGTGGAAAAAGATAGCATTTTCAACAAATCGTGCTGGTTCAACTGGAGGTCAGCATGTAAAAGAATGCAAATTGACTCTTTCTTTTTATACTGTACAAAGCTTAAGTTCAAGTGGATCAAGGACCTCAACATAAAACCAGTTACACTTAAACTAATAGAAGAAAAAGTGGGGAAGAACCTCGAACCCATGGGCCCTGAGGAAAATTTCCTGAACAAAACACCAATGGCTTATGCTCTAGGATCAAGAATTGACAAATGGGACCTCATAAAACTGTAAAGCTTTTGTAAGGCAAAGGACACTATCATTAGTACAAAATGGCAATGAACAGATTGGGAAAAGATCTTTACCAATCCTACATCTGATAGAGGGCTAAGATCCAATATATACAAAGAACTCAAGAAGTTAGACTCCAGAGAGCCAAATAACCCTATTAAAAATATGGTACAGAGCTCAACAAAGAATTCTCATCGAGGAATATTGAATGGCTGAGAATTACCTAAAGAAATGTTCAACATCCTTAGATATCAGGGAAATGCAAATCAAAACAGCCCTGAGAGTCTACCTCACATGAGTCAGAATAGTTAAGATCAAAAACTCAGGTGACAGCAGATGCTGGCAAGGATATGGAGAAAGAGGAACACTCCTCCATTGTTGGTGGGATTGAAAACTGGTACAACCACTCTGGAAATCAGTCTTGAGGATCCTCAGAAAATTGGACATTCCATTACCTGAGGACCCAGCTATACCTCTCCTGGGCATATACCCAAAAGATGCCCCAACATATAACAAAGACACGTGCTCCACTATGTTCATAGAAGCCTTATTCATAATAGCCAGAAGCTGGAAAGAACCCAGATGCCCTTCAACAGAGGAATGGATACAGAAAATGTGGTACATCTACACAATGGAATACTACTCCTCTATCAAAAACAATGACTTCATGAAATTCATAGGCAAATGGATGGAACTGGAAAATATCATCCTGAGTGAGGTAATCCAATCACAGAAAAACACACATGGTATGCACTCACTGATAAGTGGATATTAGCCCAAAAGCTCGAATTACCCAAGATACAATCCACAGACCACATGAAGCTCAAGAAGAAGGACGACCAAAGTTCAGATTCTTTGGTCCTTCTTAGTAAAAGCCATATACAGCAAACCAGTTGCTAACATTAAACTAAATGGAGAGAAACTTGAAGCAATCCCACTAAAATCAGGGAC